>NC_069503.1:45736353-45897837 GCF_027579735.1 Bombina bombina
CATAACAGCTATACAATATATATTATTAACACTAGTACATAACAGTTACACAATATATATTATTAACACTAGCACATAACAGTTACACAATATATTATTATTAACACAAGCACATAACAGCTACACAATATATATTACTAACACTAGCACATAACAGCTACACAATATATATTATTAATAGTTATGTCGCGAACATAAAAATTTGCGTTCGCGAATGGCGAACGCAAATTTCCGCAAAAGTTCGCGAACGGGCAAACCAGGCGAACCGCCATAGACTTCAATAGGCAGGCGAATTTTAAAACCCACAGGGACTCTTTCTGGCCACAATAGTGATGGAAAAGTTGTTTCAAGGGGACTAACACCTGGACTGTTGCATGCCGGACCAGGATCCATGGCAAAACTCCCATGGAAAATTACATAGTTGATGAAGAGTCTGGTTTTAAGCCATAAAGGGCATAAATCACCTAACATTACTAAATTAATTGGAATAACGTGCTTTAAAACATCAGGTATGATGTTGTATCGATCAGGTAGTGTAAGGGTTACGCCCGCTTCACAGTGACAGACCAAACTCCCCGTTTAACTCACCACAAACAACCGCAAACAGTCCATTTGCACAACCGCAAACTCCCCATTTGCACAAGGTTGGATACCAAGCTAGCCATGTCCTGTTCCTTGACCTCACTGATGTCATTGAAGGTCTCTTCCTCCACCCAGACACATACAACACCAAGGGTCCCCGAAAGGTGACAACAAGCCCCCTCGGATGCCTGCTGTGTTTGGTCTTCCACCTCCTCAAAGCCCCCTTCCTCCTCTGACTCCTCTTCTTCAGACTCCTCTCTCTGCGTTATTATAAGGTGTGTTAAGTAGTACTATTCCTATCAGTTTAATCCCTGTTACGTCCCCTATCAGGGGACGTGTATATGGCATCGATTTTAGGAACCGGGAGATGGAAAAAGATGCTTTTTCGGTCCTCCTACTTTAAAATTGGGGCACTGCGTGTGCAATCTAATGTGCCACCAGATAGGAGTGGTTTGTTAAGTAGTACTATTCTTATCAGTTTAATCCCTGTTACGTCCCTTATCAGGGGACGTGTATATGGCATCGATTTTAGGAACCGGGAGATGGAAAAAGATGCTTGGTCGGTCCTCCTACTATAAATTTGGGGCACTGCGCGTGCAATCTAATATGCCACCAGATAGGAGTGGTGTGTTAAGTAGTACTATTCTTATCAGTTTAATCCCTGTTACGTCCCCTATCAGGGGACGTGTATATGGCATGGATTTTAGGAACCGGGAGATGGAAAAAGATGCTTGGTCGGTTCTCCTACTTCAAATTTGGGGCACTCCGCATGCAATCTAATGTGCCACCAGATAGGAGTGGTGTGTTAAGTAGTTCTATTCTTATCAGTTTAATCCCTGTTACGTCCCCTATCAGGGGACGTGTATATGGCATTGATTTTAGGAACCGGGAGATGGAAAAAGATGCTTGGTCGGACCTCCTACTTCAAATTTTGGGCACTGCGCGTGCAATCTAATGTGCCACCAGATAGGAATAGTACTACTTAACACACCACTCCTATCTGGTGGCCCATTAGATTGCACGCGCAGTGCCCCAAATTTGAAGTAGGAGGTCCGACCAAGCATGTTTTTCCATCTCCCGGTTCCTAAAATCAATGCCATATACACGTCCCCTGATAGGGGACGTAACAGGGATTAAACTGATAAGAATAGAACTACTTAACACACCACTCCTAACTGGTGGCACATTAGATTGCATGCGCAGTGCCCCAAATTTGAAGTAGGAGGACCGACCAAGCATCTTTTTCCATCTCCCGGTTCCTAAAATCCATGCCATATACACGTCCCCTGATAGGGGACGTAACAGGGATTAAACTGATAAGAATAGTACTACTTAACACACCACTCCTATCAGTTTAATCCCTGTTATTTGCCTTTTTTTTGGTTTGGTTTTTGAAGCCACAGTGCAGCACCAGAGGCCAGAAAAATTAGGCATGTACACATGCCTGAAAAATTAGGTATTGTTGCAACCGCTGCTGTAGCAGCGGCCAGTAAAATTGATGTTTGTTTCCCAGGCAGAAAGTGCCCTAAAACATTGCGGCTTGAACCCTAGTTGGTGGCGGATAAGTCACGCAAGTCATCCGGCATTCAGAGATAAAATACAGCAGCGTGTGGACCATTTTTTGCCCAAGGCAGCTCATCTCATCAGGGAGACTAAATACACAAGAACTGGCACCCTGAGGAATTCAATAAAAATGAACATGCATGGAAGTTATTCCAGCTTCTGTTCTATCTCATGGAGTGCTGTTCTCTCTCTTTCGATTTTATGCAAATTGCTCTTGGGTCACCCTAAGAGTAATGGGGAAACCAGACGTGGACTCCATGCACACTTGCCCTTAGAGAGATACAACTGCACCTCACTGACGAGGCCCATAGGAGGCCGAAACGATCGTCTGGGGTTGTTGCTTCCCTTGTTCAGAGAAGAATTGCCTGGTATTTCGGTGCTGGACTGTCATTGGGCAGGGTCAGACTGATATGCTTCAGGATATTTTTTCTCTGTGAAGGGGCATAGTATGCAAAAAGAACTGGCACCCTGAGGAATTCAATAAAAATGAACATGCATGGAAGTTATTCCAGCTTCTGTTCTATCTCATGGAGTGCTGTTCTCTCTCTTTCGAGCTCATCTCATCAGGCCTTTTTTAGTCGAATGTATCACCCACTGTCAGTCACTTTGGGATCCATCCCTCATTCATCTTAATAAAGGTGAGGTAATCTAGACTTTTTTGACCTAGGCGACTTCTCTTCTCAGTGACAATACCTCCTGCTGCACTGAAGGTCCTTTCTGACAGGATACTTGAAGCGGGGCAGGCCAGAAGTTCTATCGCAAATTGGGATAGCTCAGTCCACAGGTCAAGCCTGCACACCCAGTAGTCAAGGGGTTCATCGCTCCTCAGAGTGTCGATATCTGCAGTTAAGGTGAGGTAGTCTGCTACCTGTTGGTCAAGTCGTTCTCTGAGGGTGGACCCCGAAGGGCTGTGATGATGTGTAGGACTTAAAAAGCTCTGCATGTCCTCCATCAACAACACATCTGTAAAGCGTCCTGTCCTTGCCGGCGTGGTCGTGGGAGGAGGAGGATTACTTTCACCTCTTCCCCTGTTAGATTCCTGTTGTGCTGTGACATCACCCTTATACGCTGTGTAAAGCATACTTTTTAATTTATTTTGGAACTGCTGAATCTTTTCTGACTTGCGGTAATTCGGTAACATTTCAGGCACTTTCTGCTTATACCGGGGGCCTAGTAGCATGGACACCCAGTACAGGTAATTCTCCTTCAGCCTTTTTATACGAGGGTCCCTCAACAGGCACTACAGCATGAAAGACCCCATTTGCACAAGGTTGGATGCCAAGCTACTCATGTCCCGTTCCTCGTCCTCAGTGATCTCACTGAAGGTATGTTCTTCCCCCCAGCTACATACAACACCACGGGTACCAGATAGGTGACAACGAGCACCCTGGGATGCCTGTTGTGGTTGGTCTTCCTCCTCCTCAAAGCCACATTCCTCCTCTGACTCCTCTTCCTCACAATCCTCTTCCAGCGTTGCCGCAGGTCCAGCAAGCGATGCTGATAAGGCAGTTTCTGGTGGTGATGCTGACCACAACTCTTCCTCTTCACGCTCATCTATGGCCTGATCCAGCACTCTTCGCAGGTTACGCTCATGGCACATGTGTAATCTTGCCCAAATTCAATGCCGCCAACAAATTTCTTCCGTTGTCACAAACCACTTTGCCGATCTCCAGTTGGTGCGGAGTCAGCCACTGATCCACCTGTGCGTTCAGGGCGGACAGGAGTGCTGGTCCAGTGTGACTCTCTGCTTTCAGGCAAGTCAACCCCAAGACGGCGTGACACTGCCATATCCAGGATGTGGAATAGTACCTGGGGAGCTGGGAGGTGCCGTTGATGTGGAGCAAGACACAGCAGCAGAAGAGGACTCAGCCGAGGAGGTTATGGAAGAGGATGGAGTAGGAGGAGTCGAGGAGGTGGCAGCAGGCCTGCCTGCAAGTCATGGCGGTGTCACCAACTCCTCTGCAGTGCCACGCATTCCATGCTTGGCAGCCGTCAGTAGGTTTACCCAATGCACAGTGTAGGTGATATACCTGCCCTGACCATGCTTTGCAGACCAGGTATCAGTGGTCAGATGGACCCTTGCCCCAACACTGTGTGCCAGACATGCCATTACTTCCTTTTGCACAATCGAGTACATGTTGGGGATTGCCTTTTGTGCAAAGAAATTTCGGCCGGGTACCTTCCACTGAGGTGTCCCAATAGCTAAAAATTTTTGGAACACCTCAGACTCCACCAGCTTGTATGGTAAAAGCTGGCGGGCTAAGAGTTCAGACAAGCCAGCTGTCAGATGCCGGGCAAGGGGGTGACTTTGTGACATTGGCTTCTTACGCTTAAACATGTCCTTGACAGACACCTGACTGTGGGCAGATGAGCAGGAACTGCTCAAGGCGAGAGACGGAGTGGCGGATGGTTGAGAGGGGGCAAGGAGGACAGCAGTTTGTGTGCTGCTTGTACTCATGTGTTGATCCCATAGGCGTTTGTGATGTGCGATCATGTGCCTTCGCAAAGCAGTTGTACCTAGGTGGGTGTTGGACTTCCCACGACTCAGTTTCTTTTGGCACAGGTTGAAAATGGCATCGCTGTTGTCAGAGGCAGACACACAAAAAAAATGCCACACTGCTGAGCTCTGCAATGACAGCATTCTGGTGGTGGCAACAGCATGCATTGATTGGCGTGCTGTCTGGCTGACCCCGGGTGCCGATGCATGCTGTCTGACTGTGCCACTAGCTTCTTGCGACGACCTCCCCCTGCTTCCAACTCGTCTCCTCCTCCTCTCTGTCTCCCCATCTGAACTTTCCGCCTTTTCTTCTTCTCTTCTAGCGAGCACCCACGTGATATCCACGGACTCATCGTCATCATCAACCGCTTCACTTGTATCTGACAACTCAGCAAAGGAAGCAGCAGCGGGTACAACATCATCATCATCACACCATACGTCCATGTGTGTAATGCTGCCTGACTGAGACATATCCCTTTTATCTACATCCTCTGGCAATAATGGTTGCGCATCACTATCACTCATTTCTTCCAACTGATGTGTAAATAACTCCTCTGACAGATCAAGTGAAGCGGCTGTGGTGCTAGTGTTGGTGGTGGCGGCAGGCGGGCGAGTGGTAACTTGAGAGCTGCCCGAAGCTAAGCTGGAGGAGGATGGTGCGTCAAGGTTCCAAGCGGAAGCTGTAGAAGATTGGGTGTCCTGTGTTAGCCAGTCAACTATGTCCTCAGAACTTTTCGAGTTCAGGGTACGTGACCTCTGAACACTGGGCATTATTCTAGGGCCAAAGGGAATCACAGCACCACGACGGCCCCTGCGGGGTGGCCTGCCTCTGCCTGTCATTTTTTTTCCGATTAGTGGTACTATGTGTGCAAGCTACTGTGACAACAGATATGAGTGGCACTGTGCACTGGCAGAAGTTGGAAGAGTAGACGCTGTAGGTCTGACACACACGCTTGCAGACAACTAACTGCTATTCAATCTATTACAGTCAAAATTGTATTTTTTTTTTTAAATGTGCACTACTGTTACACCAGATATGAGTTGCACTGGTGTGACACTGTGCCCTGGCAGGCACTGAAACGCACACGTGTGAAGGAAACTGACTGCTATTATTTCACAGTCAAAAAAGTGTTGTTTTTTTTTTAAATGTACACTACTGTTACACCAGATATGATAAGAGAAAAAGGGGTCCAATGGCACTACTGAGATGTTATAGGGAATATAATTAGTAGTAATAGTTATTTAAATAATAACTTGGAGGAAATTAACGTACATGTGTTCCTCCTAATTTTACGTGATGCAAACGTTGGTGCTGTGTACCGGTTAATGAGAGAACAAAAGAAGATCAAAGTCTTCAGAAAATTTACACATTTATAGCACTCAAATTCCCTGAATGTAGAATACGACTGAGTTACAATTGGCAGGTGTACAGGAAAATTTAAAATATAACTTATTATTGGAACTTTAAAAAAATGTAGAACAATACACATTAAAAACACAGGAATAGTGTTAGCTCAAAAGAGGAGAGAGTGGTAATAGGGGTTTGGATCACCGACTTAGCAGCGATTAATACTTGCAATTTGCAATTTATC
Organism: Bombina bombina; assembly: GCF_027579735.1. NCBI lineage: Eukaryota > Metazoa > Chordata > Amphibia > Anura > Bombinatoridae > Bombina > Bombina bombina. Next base: position 45,742,588 of record NC_069503.1, read on the forward strand.
AGGAAGTTGTAAAAATGAAAACTGAGAGTACATCTATGGTTCCTCAATCAGATGGTTGATCCTTGTTTATGTATCACAAGGGTCAAGTACAATAATTAGTTCAGGTACTATTGTTGATTACAGGGTGGTTTAACATGAGAGACCATGCATGGGTAGTTAGTATGATACAACACTTACGTTAATGTATATGATTATGGCATATTTGTGATATACTTGGTTTGACATTTGGTATTTTTGGATAGTCTAAATATCATACATCATGCATGAATATTTCCTCTGACGTTCCTATTTGATTATTTTGTGACAATAATAATTTTTACAACTTGCAATTGTTGCGGTATAAACCCAGGGTGGTAATTATTCAGAACAAATATATCTCTATCAGGATTAATGTACCAACTAAATAACCAGGACTACTGTTTATATTGGTAGTGATCAATGTGAAGTATCCCTGTATTAATAGATATTTATATCTCTTAACAATTCCTGAAATTAGCCCAGGACATTGAACAGGTGGTAAATTAAATCATAGTATATTACAATGCGTTCTGAATCACTAATATTGTGTTAAATTAGTATCTAAAGGTTAAATTGTCCTGTTAATATACATCCCCCAAATATTGTACCAATATTGCTGTGTATTGCTATTGTCTGCAAATATTGCTTATCACGATTTGCTAAGCTGTTATGATAACTGTCAGAGACAGATCAGGTTTGCTATATACCTGGTCCGTTAACAACACGTGTGAAGGAAACTGACTGCTATTATTTCACAGTCAAAAAAGTGTTTTTTTTTTTTTAAATGTACACTACTGTTACACCAGATATGAGTTGCACTGGTGTGACACTGTGCCCTGGCAGGCAGGCACTGAAACGCACACGTGTGAAGGAAACTGACTGCTATTATTTCACAGTCAAAAAAGTGTTTTTTTTTTTTTTTAAATCTACACTACTGTTACACCAGATATGAGTTGTACTGGGGTGACACTGTGCCCTGGCAGGCAGGCACTGAAACGCACACGTGTGAAGGAAACTGACTGCTATTATTTTACAGTCAAAAAAGTGTTTTTGTTTTTAAATGTACACTACTGTTACACCACATATGAGTTGCACTGGTGTGACACTGTGCCCTGGCAGGCACTGAAACGCACACGTGTGAAGGAAACTGACTGCTATTATTTCACAGTCAAAAAAGTGTTTTTTTTAAAATGTACACTACTGTTACACCAGATATGAGTTGCACTGGGGTGACACTGTGCCCTGGCAGGCAGGCACTGAAACGCACACGTGTGAAGGAAACTGACTGCTGTTATTTCACAGTCAAAAAAGTGTTGTTTTTTTTAAATGTACACTACTGTTACACCAGATATGAGTTGCACTGGTGTGACACTGTGTCCTGGCAGGCACTGAAACGCACACGTGTGAAGGAAACTGACTGCTATTATTTAACACAGTCAAAAAAGTGTTGTTTTTTTTAAATGTACACTACGGTTACACCAGATATGAGTTGCACTGGTGTGACACTGTGCCCTGGCAGGCAGGCACTGAAACGCAAACGTGTGAAGGAAACTGACTGCTATTATTTCACAGTCAAAAAAATGTTGTTGTTTTTTTAAATGTACACTACTGTTACACCAGATATGAGTTGCACTGGTGTGACACTGTGCCCTGGCAGGCCCTGAAACGCACACGTGTGAAGGAAACTGACTGCTATTATTTAACACAGTCAAAAAAGTGTTGTTGTTTTTTTAAATGTACACTACTGTTACACCAGATATGAGTTGCACTGGGGTGACACTGTGCCCTGGCAGGCAGGCAGGCACTGAAACGCACACGTGTGAAGGAAACTGACTGCTATTATTTCACGGTCAAAAAAGTGTTGTTTTTTAAAATGTACACTACTGTTACACCAGATATGAGTTGTACTGGTGTGACACTGTGCCCTGGCAGACAGGCACTGAAACGCACACGTGTGAAGGAAACTGACTGCTATTATTTCACAGTCAAAAAAGTGTTTTTTTTTTTTTTTAAATGTACACTACTGTTACACCAGATATGAGTTGCACTGGTGTGACACTGCGTCCTGGCAGGCAGGCCCTGAAACGCACACGTGTGAAGGAAACTGACTGCTATTATTTCACAGTCAAAAAAGTGTTGTTTTTTTAAATGTACACTACTGTTACACCAGATATGAGTTGCACTGGTGTGACACTGTGCCCTGGCAGGCAGGCAGACAGGCACTGAAACGCACACGTGTGAAGGAAACTGACTGCTATTATTTCACAGTCAAAAAAGTGTTGTTGTTTTTTTTAAATCTACACTACTGTTACACCAGATATGAGTTGCACTGGGGTGACACTGTGCCCTGGCAGGCAGGCACTGAAACGCACACATGTGAAGGAAACTGACTGCTATTATTTCACAGTCAAAAAAGTGGTTTTTTTTTTTAAATGTACACTACTGTTACACCAGATATGAGTTGCACTGGGGTGACACTGTGCCCTGGCAGGCAGGCACTGAAACGCACACGTGTGAAGGAAACTGACTGCTATTATTTCACAGTCAAGAAAGTGTTGTTTTTTTTAAATGTACACTACTGTTACACCAGATATGAGTTGCACTGGTGTGACACTGTGCCCTGGCAGGCAGGCCCTGAAACGCACACGTGTGAAGGAAACTGACTGCTATTATTTCACAGTCAAAAAAGTGTTGTGTTTTTTAAATGTACACTACTGTTACACCAGATATGAGTTGCACTGGTGTGACACTGTGCCCTGGCAGGCAGGCACTGAAACGCACACGTGTGAAGGAAACTGACTGCTATTATTTCACAGTCAAAAAAGTGTTTTTTTTTTTAAATGTACACTACTGTTACAACAGATATGAGTTGCACTGGTGTGACACTGTGCCCTGGCAGGCACTGAAACGCACACGTGTGAAGGAAACTGACTGCTATTATTTCACAGTCAAAAAAGTGTTTTGTTTTTTTAAATGTACACTACTGTTACACCAGATATGAGTTGCACTGGGGTGACACTGTGCCCTGGCAGGCACTGAAACGCACACGTGTGAAGGAAACTGACTGCTATTATTTCACAGTCAAAAAAGTGTTGTTTTTTAAAATGTACACTACTGTTACAACAGATATGAGTGGTGGTACTGGGCAAGTGGGCACAGTATGTGCTGTGAGCCTGACACACACGCTGGAAGGCATGCAACTGTAATTAGATTACACAGGGAAAAAAAGCAGACTGATGTTCTAGCCCTAAAAAGGGCTTTTTGGGGTGCTGTCCTTACAGCAGAGATCAGATGAGTGCTTCAGGAATGTAGTGGACACTGAATACACTAGCCTAGCTATCAATTTCCCTATTAAATCAGCAGCAGCTACACTGTCCCTCCTCTCACTAAGAATGCAGCTTCCAAATGAATCTAAAATGGATGCTGTCCAGGAGGTGGGAGGGTCTGGGAGGGAGTGTCTGTTGCTGATTGGCTGTAATGTGTCTTCTGACTGTGAGGTACAGGGTCAAAGTTTACTCAATGATGACGAAAAGGGGGCGGATCGAACATCGCATATGTTCGCCCACCACTGCGAACGCGAACATGCTATGTTCGCCGGGAAATATTCGCCAGCGAAATATTCGCGACATCACTACTAACCGACAATGTGTCCTCTTATGTGGACTTTTTCTTATAAAACTATATACTTGGCCTCGAATCGTATATCCGTGATTCCACGGATTTGATCAAGAAATCCCGGTCACTCAGGATCTATTATGGATAACTTGTGACGTACAGTCACTTTATTCCAATATATCTCATAATTTAGGTATTTCAGTGGTATCTGAGTATTTACAGGAAGATCTCTATCTACCTTCTAACCAATGCGAGTTTATTTTACAACTCATATCTTTTATCCTGAGGCATAATTATTTTTTATTTCAGGATAGATTTTTTCTTCAAATCAAGAGTACCGCCATGGGTACCAGGTTCGCCCCCAGTTATGCTAACTTGTTCATGGGATCATTTGAACATCAATATGTCTATGACAAGGCATACGGGGTGAACCTGGTATTCTATGGGCGGTACATTAATGGTATGATTTTTGTATGGAAGGGAGACATTGCCTCTGCAAACTCCTTGGTTGAACATCTTAACCTTAATGATAGGGGACTTTCTTTCACGCGTTGCATACATCATGAGACTATAGTGTTTTTGGATTTTAAATTGAAGTTTGAGGATAGTGGGGTCACTAGTACCAACTATTTTAAAACAGTAGATTGCAACAGTTACCTTGATTTTAATAGCCATCATTATTTTCCATGGAAACTAAATGTGCCCTATGGCCAATTTAAACGGATTTGTCATAACTGCAGTAATATAGCTGATTATGAAATTCAAAGTCTTGTACTTAAAGAACGGTTCAATGAAAAACACTATCCTCACCACATCATAGAAAACGGTTATTTGAGAGCTAAATTCGACAAAAGGGAAGATTACTTTAAACCTAATAGAACCATTATGACAGAGCCTAATTTGACAAAAAAATGGCTTTATTTATCACAGAATATAATTGTCACTATAAAGAAATCAAACAAATTATTACAAAATATTGGAGTATTCTTAAAAAAGACCCAATTTTGGGTAAGACGTTGGGTGATAAACCCAGGATATTCTATAAAAAAGCCCCCAATTTAAAAACAATATTGGCCCCTAGTAAAATTGTAAAACATAGTATCTCTTTTAACTGCAAGCAGTTAAAAAATCTACCTGTAGGGTCCTATAGGTGTGGAGTTAACAGATGTAAACTATGTGCCAGGATCACACACAAACAAAATATTTTTATATCAAATGTGACTAGAAAGCCATTCTCTATAATTTGACACATATCATGTGCTTCCCGTTATGTAGTTTATTTATTATCCTGAGTGTGTGGGGTTCAGTACGTAGGTAGGACCTGTAGAAGACTGAGCATCAGATGGTCGGAACATATATGGAATATGAAAAATCATAGCGTTTTGAGACATTGTAATTATTCACATGGTGGCAATAGTAATTGCTTTACCATTTGTCCAATAGAGTCCATCCCTACATCCCATTTGTATAATAGGCTCCCTAGACTTAGGCAGAGGGAGACCTACTGGATACACACTCTTAAGAGTCTCCATCCTAGTGGTCTAAATTTGAATAAAGAACTGGCAGCTTTTGAATAAGATCTATTAAGTGTGATCCAGTGGGTCTCCCTATGCCTTAACATATATCTTTTCTATACAGGATTCTTTTAGAGTAAACTATAATACAATTAACCAATGTATTTGGCATATATATGTATATAAGTGTTCTTATAGATCACTGTATCTTGAATGGACTTTTGTGCATTGGGGTAACTTACTATAATGTGGTACTGCACACGATTTAGATTGCTAGACAATAGACACGCCAATAGGCCCAAATAAGCAATAATGTAGATAGCGGTAGGACCACAAACTATAGACGTATTAATAGAGTAGAATCTACCAATGTATAGCACAGAAAACACCTGGTTATATAGGCTAAAGAGGCTTGACTGGGACAAGGGATTTTCAGTTTAGTATTTTATCATAATATATATGTATGGTATTTTGACAGTATTATTATTATTATTATTATTATTATTATTGGTTATTTGTAGAGCGCCAACAGATTCTGCAGCGCTATTAACAAAGGTGGAGTAAAAAAAAAAACAGTTATAGGGTTCAAATGGGTAGAGGGCCCAGCCAAGAGTTGAACTGTTGTAGTCAGCTCTTGAGAAGGTGATCAACAAACAGCTGGACTCTTAGGCTTACATGCTAGGGGGGTTCAGGGGATAGCAATGGAGGAGAGGAACTGGTATAAAGTAAGGTTAGAGTAGGTTGTATGCATCCCTGAACAGTAGAGTCTTTAGGGAGCACTTGAAGCTTTTAAAACTAGAAGAGAGTCTTGTGGAGCGAGGCAGAGAGTTCCACAAGATGGGAGCCAGTCTGGAGAAGTCCTGTAAACGGGAGTGTGATGAGGTGACAAGAGAGGAGGAGAGTAGGAGGTCTTGAGCAGAGCGAAGGGGACGGGAAGGAGAGTATCTGGATACAAGATCTGAGATATAGGGGGGAGCAGTGCAGTTGAGGGCTTTGTATGTCAGAGTGAGAATTTTGTGTTTGATCCTAGAGGCAAGAGGAAGCCAGTGAAGAGATGGGCAGAGAGGTGCAGCAGATGAAGAGCGACTTGTAAGGAAGATGAGTCTGGCAGAGGCATTCATTAAGGATTGTAAAGGAGCTAGGCGGTAGGTGGGGAGACCAGAGAGGACAGAGTTGCAGTAATCGAGGCGGGAGAGGATGAGAGAGTGGATTAAAATCTTAGTTGTGTCTTGTGTAAGGAAGGGTCTAATTTTAGAGATGTTTTTAAGGTGGAAGCAGCAGGCTTTAGCCAAGGACTGAATGTGAGGAGTGAAGTAAGGAGATGTTGCAAGTAAGGAGATGGTGGTCAGAAAGAGGAAAGGCGGAGTTTGTGAAGTTTGAGAGGGTGCATCGATAGCTAAAGATCAGGTCAAGGGAGTGACCATCTTTGTGAGTGGGAGAATCAGTCCATTGTGACAAACCAAAAGAGGAAGTGAGTTGTAGAAGTTGTTTTGCAGAGGAGGCAGTGGGATTGTCAAGAGGGATGTTGAAGTCACCAAGAATGAGGGAAGGGGTGTCTGAGGAAAGGAAATAAGGTAGCCATGTAGCCAAGTGATCTAGAAATTGAGTTGAGGAGCCAGGAGGACGGTATATGACTGCGACACGTATAGAAAGAGGAGAGAATAAGCGAATCATGTGGGTTTCGAATGAAGAAAATGTGAGGGAAGAGATGGGATGTATTTGTTGAAAGGTGCAATGAGAGGAAAGTAAAATACCTACACCACCTCCTTGTCTATTACCAGACCTAGGAGTGTGGCTGAAGTGGAGACCCCCATGTGACAGAGCAGCAGTGGATGCTGTGTCTAGGGGAGAGAGCCAGGTTTCTGTTAGGGCCAGAAGGTTGAGGGAGCGGGAGATAAAGAGGTCATGTATAGAATCGAGTTTTTTGCAAACAGAGCGAGAGTTCCAAAGTGCACAAGTGAAAGGGGAAGTGGCTTTTGATGCAATAAGAATGTGAGTAAGGTTGTCAGAGTTTTGTTTTTGAGTCTGTGGGATGGTACACATGGATGTGCACGACTAGGCAGTTGTTGAGGACCAGGATTAGGGGAGATGTCGCCAGCAGTTAGTAGAAGCAAGAGGGAGAGTGACATAAGATGAGATACAGATTTGCAGTAGTGAGACTGCTTTTGAGACAAGGTGCAGGGGGGAGAGAGAGTGTTTAGGAATAGGTAAAGTTCATGAGTACAAAAGTAATGTGAGTTTAAGAGAGATGGGCTAATAAAGAGTGCAGGTGGAGAGGGAGAAGGAGTAATTGAATAATGTAGTTTGTTATAGAGACAAAAGGCAGCAAAAAGGAATAAGAAGATATTAGGCATTTTTACAAAAGAGGGAACCAGTTAAACACATAAAACACAGTATTACAGTAGCAATCGCATTTGAAAACAGTAAGGTATATCAAACATAATATTACAAAAGTACTTGCCTTGTGTCTTGCCCCTTGCCCAATCCTTGTATAATTCTATTGCTATATTGCTAGTGAATCACTTATAAAATGTTCACTTTGAAAATGTGAACATATGTTGTTATAGCAATGCACATCACTGTGCAATGCACATCTCAGACTGGTGTGAAATATATGCAGGGAGGGCAGTCAGCTGAGTCCACTAAATTTAGTTGATTGCTAATCAAAGACAATTGGAAAGGCCAATTGGAAAGTTAGATTCTGGTCTGGTCAGGGTGAGATGTTAAGTAAACAGACAATAAAATTTGGGGGAGGTTAAAACTATGGAATAAGACAGCTATACATTTTTGAATAATAGCAAGTATTGATAAGGATTGAACATCACATGGCAGTTAAATGAACATTAGAAATAACACATTGGATAACAGTACAACAGATGTAGGACTAAATTAACAAACTAAAAACATTTGCTCTATGTAAATATTCATGTACCAGAAGAGAGTTACAGGAGAGTAAAAAACACCAGAGAGCAGTGAATAGTTGCAGAATGACAAGGTCTCTATTCACGTACCAGAAGAGAGTTACAGGAGAGTAAAAAAACACCAGAGAGCAGTGAATAGTTGCAGAATGACAGGGTCTCTATTCACGTACCAGAAGAGAGTTACAGGAGAGTAAAAAACACCAGAGAGCAGTGAATAGTTGCAGAATGACAGGGTCTCTATTCACATACCAGAAGAGAGTTACAGGAGAGTAAAAAACACCAGAGAGCAGTGAATAGTTGCAGAATGACAGGGTCTCTATTCACGTACCAGAAGAGAGTTACAGGAGAGTAAAAAACACCAGAGAGCAGTGAATAGTTGCAGAATGACAGGGTCTCTATTCACGTACCAGAAGAGAGTTACAGGAGAGTAAAAAACACCAGAGAGCAGTGAATAGTTGCAGAATGACAGGGTCTCTATTCACGTACCAGAAGAGAGTTACAGGAGAGTAAAAAACACCAGAGAGCAGTGAATAGTTGCAGAATGACAGGGTCTCTATTCACATACCAGAAGAGAGTTACAGGAGAGTAAAAAACACCAGAGAGCAGTGAATAGTTGCAGAATGACAGGGTCTCTATTCACATACCAGAAGAGAGTTACAGGAGAGTAAAGAACACCAGAGAGCAGTGAATAGTTGCAGAATGACAGGGTCTCTTTTCACGTACCAGAAGAGAGTTACAGGAGAGTAAAAAACACCAGAGAGCAGTGAATAGTTGCAGAATGACAGGGTCTCTATTCACGTACCTGAAAGCAGAGGAGAGAGAATAGGGTTAGCTTGATGCAGTGTGCAATTTTTCAGCAGCTGTCAAAAGGCAGCATGTTCTCTTAATAAGCAGCACTGTGCTAAGTAGTGAATGCAGTTCTTGTATAATTCTATTGCTATATTGCTAGTGAATCACTTATAAAATGTTCACTTTGAAAATGTGAACATATGTGAACATATACGATGTGAACATAATGTGAACATATACGACATTGGTCGTAAGATTTATATAGTGAGATTATGGGCTATCGTTAATTGGTGGAATCACATTAACGTGTGTCTAAATGGATCAATATGACATATGGTATACACCATGGATTAATCCATGTTTAGATTGAATAATAATCTTTACTAATACCAATGTCAACAACCACATTTTATTTTTAATTTTATATATATTTTAAATAGATTTATATTATTTTAGCTATTTTTACTATTTATTTTATATCCCTATGTTGTGAAGGAAATAATAGGGACAACTTTTGTATGTTTATTATATGTATCTATACACTGTTTACAATGTTGTGGAATTATCACCAGGATTCTAACAGTTAATCCAGTTTCCGAGTATAAGGGGGGTGTGCCTTCAGGCCGCCCTCTGATTGGATAATGCAGGGTATATAGTGAGATAAATTTTGTATAGTATTTACAGCCTGATGAAACGGCCACCAGCCGAGAAATGCGTTGCTGTTATTGTGTTTATGTTTCTATTTTATTAAACTGATATCTCCTTATATAAATAAAAAGAGAGAAGCGCTCAACCTGGGAACGAACAATAGCATAATAGCTTGTTCTATGGCTAGTTACCACCCTAGAAGCAGCCTCTTTTTGCTCAATATGTGCCTTTCACAGAGAAGAACTTTCCTGTAGCATATCAGTCTGATCCTGACTTCACAGTACAGTCCAGCCCCGAAATACCAGGCAATCCCTCTCTGAACAAGAGAAACAGCAAAACCCCAGACGTACGTTTCAGCCTATTGTAGGCCTCTTCAGTGAGGTGCAGCCATATCCCTCTAGGCACACTGAGCAACGGGTCCACGTCTGGATTCCCGCATCACACTGAGGGAGACTTCCCTAAGTGTCATAATTTGCATAAATAAAAAGAGAGAAGCGCTCAACCTGGGAACGAACAACAGCATAATAGCTTGTTCTATGGCTAGTTACCACCCTAGAAGCAGCCTCTTTTTGCTCAATATGTGCCTTTCACAGAGAAGAACTTTCCTGTAGCATATCAGTCTGATCCTGACTTCACAGTACAGTCCAGCCCCGAAATACCAGGCAATCCCTCTCTGAACAAGAGAAACAGCAAAACCCCAGACGTACGTTTCGTAATTCTTTTATTAGAAAAATAATCATATATGCATATATACAAAATAAAATCATAATAACAAATGCAAACAAAATATCTCTTGTTACAAAACTGAAATATTGACCCAAATTTTTGTCATCAGAAAAAAATCAAAATGCAAACATTAAACTTAAATAATCACACAAAATAAAATTAAACATATTTCAAATACAGACAAAAACAAACTGGAGAAAAAAAACAAAAAAAATAAATAAATGATCCAATCCTTCCACTTCTTTGTCTTCCAGATGCCTTCAGAATCAAATTCCCCATACCGCCTCCTATCAAAAGAAAAATACAAAAACAACTTCCCACGGATCATACCCACACAATTACCTACAGTAACTACCTCTTTCTTAAAAATCAAAATATTACGCACATCCCACAACACCTCCTTCACACAACATGCCAACAACCATATCAATCTTGCTTTCTCATTTTCCACACAAACCATACATCATCATATTAAAAGTAAAAAACTGCACTCCAGTCAAACCCTTAATCAACCTTTTCAAACTTCTCCAAACATCCCTAGCATAATCACAATTCTAAAACAAATGAATAACACTCTCGCTTTGAAAACAACCATCTCTAGGACACACTTCTGAAGCCACTAAATGACGCATTCTCTGAAAATCCCTTGTTGGCAAACACTTATGCACACTCATCCAACTAATATCTTTCTGCCTATTCATCAAATACTTATTACACACATTTTTCCATACCAACACACATTCATTTTCATTCAAACTCCCAATCAACTCAAGACCTTCCTTCTTCTCCAATATTTTCAACACCATTCTGTTTGCACACCACATCTCCCTACTAACATTCTCCAAACCATATTTTTTAATCCAACATTCCACCCTTACATAAAACCACGGAACAGCAAAACATACCGGTTTCTTTCTATCAATCTCAAATAAACCATATCGTCTTAAAACATTTCCACAAGCATACTTTACCATACAACCAGCCATGCTATCCTTACCACTCAGAAACACACACCTACTAACATATTTCACAGCCAAAAATCTCTCCACATTTGGAAAACCCTTACCACCAACATTCTTACTCTTAACAACAATATCTCTTTTCAAACGCTCCATACCAGAACTCCAGAAAAAAGAAAACAACACTCTCAAAATTCTCCGAAAAATCCTCTCAGGTGGCGGAAAAACTAACGCCAAATATAACATAATAGGGATCAAAACCGATTTAATAACTAACATTTTTCCTTCCAAAGATAAAGTCCTTAAAGACCAAAACTGAAGTTTTCTACTCACTTTATCAAAAACATTCTCCCAACTTTCCAAGCCTTTCAAATCCACATAAAATTTCACACCCAACACCTCAATTGCATCTTCAGTCACAGGCCATCCACAGGAATCAATCTCCCTATCATTACCAAAAACTTTAACTTTACACTTATTCCAATTAACTCTGAAACCACTTGCCATACAAAAACATTCAACTAAAGTTTTCACCCTCCTCAAACCAGCCTGAGTCTCACATACCACACTCACATCATCCATATACCCAATCACTTTTAAACACCTTCCATTACTACCAGGAACACTCACACCTCTAACTAATTTATCCTTCCTCAAACTAGTTAATAATGGCTCAATGACACATACAAATAACACAGGAGACAAAGGACATCCTTGACGCACTCCAGATTTAACACAAAATTCCTCAGTCAAAAAACCATTAACCTGGACTTGACTCACAATATCACTATACAAACATTTAAACCATCCAATAATCTTACCAGAAAAACCTAAACGTTCTAAAACATGAAACATAAAATCATGCACTACCCTATCATACGCTTTTTCAAAATCCACAATAGCAACAGCAACAGACCTCATCCTCTCCCTCACATACCACAGTACATCACGTAGTAACAACAAACTTTCAGAAATCTGACGCCCAGGAACAGCACACACTTGCTCTTCACCCACAACCTTACCAATCACTCCACACATTCTATTTGCCAACACCTTTGCAATAACCTTATAGTCAACATTCAACAACGTAATCGGCCTCCAATTCCTCAAATATCTCTTATCACCCTTTTTAAATAACAAAACAATCAAACCTTTCCTCATTGAAACAGGCAAAACATTCATTCTAAAAACAAACTTACAAACATCCAACATATCCACCCCAATCAAATTCCAAAAACAAGTATAAAATTCAACAGGCAAACCATCACAACCAGGTACCTTCCCATTCTTAAAACTCCTAACAACCTCTGCAATCTCATCCAAACTTAGATCCCTTTCTAACAAATCATTATCATATTTTTCCAACTTAACCTCAATGTTTTCCAACAACTCATTTTCCAATAAAACATCTCTTGTTTTTTCTTTATACAGCTCACTGTAAACTCATGAACTTCACGCAAAACACCATTCGTACCATTAACTTCACACTCAACCTTATCAAAAACACTAACAAAACCAGTTTTTCCTTCAAAAGCTTTCTTAAAAAAATATTTACTACAAGACTCATCCTTTTCCATTTTCTCCAATCTTGCCATAAAAACAAATTTCTTTCCTTTTTCATGCATACACTTTTTAATTATCTTTCTTGCTTCAGCAATTTCCTCATGCACATCAATACCACAATTTCTCAATTCATACAAATACAACAACCTCAGATACCATTTATCATACAACTCCCTTTCCATTCTAGCTTTCTCACAGCCTTTCTTAATAAAAAACCTCTTTATTTCCACCTTCAACCATTCCCACCACATAAGCACATTACTAAAATCACATTTTCTTTCACGCCACCTTTCATACATCCAAACAAACTGACGCTTAAACTTCTCATCTTCTAACAAATCCACATTCAGTTTCAAAAACACCCCTACCATACTTGATCTTCAAATCACAATTCACCTTACACATCAAAAGGGCATGATCCGTAAAGGGCATCCGCTTTAAAGAAAAATCATCAACACATAAAAATTTAAATAAAAAACAAAAATCAATTCGAGATTTTATCTCACCACTATCACTAAAGAAAGTAAAACCCTCCCCTGAAAAAGAAACAGACCCGAAGGCATCCTTCAAACCGAAAGATTTAAGCAAATCAAGTAAAAAATTCCCTGAGCTATCCACCCTACAATCACTCCCACCTTCTCTGTCCCCATTCTTAATAATACAATTAAAATCCCCAACCAAAAAAGTTGGCTCTCGAACCTGGCAGAAAAAACTTTAAAGTTTCAAAATTAAGCAAACGTTCTACCCTATTTGGAGAAGCATATACATTAAACAAACGAAAAACAGTCCCACAAAAACTAAAACTAACCAAAAGTACCCGACCTGGGACAATATGAACTACATTAAGGATAGAAAAACTAAACCCCTTAAACAAAACTCCCACCCCCCATTCCTATCAGAAGAACAAGACCATACTTTAGGACCATATTCCCAGTCAGCACATTTAGGATGTTCAGAGAGACCACATTCCTGGAAACAAAAAATATTAGCAGAACATACAGATAATAATTTAAAAATTGCAGCTCTCCTTGCTATAGTTGTCATACACCTGACATTAAGGGAAGAAATGGTCAGAAACATCACAAAAATAAATTAAAGAAAAACAAAAAAAGAAACCTCTTCTTTCCTTTCTTTTTCTTAGGACTCAAAGGAGATCCTTTAAATCTGCCTCTGTGACGTTCCGACCTCCTAGGCTCCCCCTTGCCAGCCTCATAACCAGTAACTTCAGCAAGTTGGTTCACATCTCTTTTATCTAGATAACCAACAGAAGAGGCATCAGAAAAGTCACCTATACACTGGCTTGAGTCAGAAGGAACGTCTTTAGTAGAGACAGAAGGAAACTCTGAAATTAAAGAGTCAGCATCACGTGTAGTATCTGGATCTGCACCCTTAACTACTGGAAGATTCAAATCAGGACTCTCCCATCCATCAGAATCCGCATCTATTTTTCGCTTGGAGGCAGATTTTTTCCCTTCAGTGTCCATATCCTCCTCAGAACTAGAGGACACAACAGCAGACCAATCAATGTTCTCCCCTTCACCAAGAACAGCATCAGGAGCAGCATCACAAGATGACTCAGTGAAGGAAAAATTCTCTGTCCCAGGAACAGCAACAGTATCATCCACAGAATTGGGCAACAGGGCTTCAAGAACATCTGAAGCAGCTATCACATTAGATGTAGCAAAATCCACTTCCTGAAGATGAGATTGGGCTTCCTCCACCTTCTCAGCTACAGGAACCACCACAGGGACCCCAAATGCAGATTTCTTGCACAAAAGAGGTAATATAGAGCTCAATGCCTCATCAGAGACCTCCTCCTCATTCACAGATGGCTCAACTGCAACTGAAGATGTTTTTTTTGCAACATCAGCATAGGAAGGCTTCACTCTATCAAGCCCCTGCAACATCATCAAAGGACACATCCTGCACAGATGACTTGAAGAACCACACAGGTCACAGGTCCGGCGTTTACTACAGTGGGCAACAAGATGATCCTCCTCACCGCAATTTCGACATCTGGCACCTGGGCAATTTTCAGCAATGTGACCAAACAGGTTGCAACTACTGCAAAAAAGAGGCATGTCATCATAGTATAGGAAACCTCTATTTCCACCAATGGTGAAAGTCTGTGGAGGGTGTTTCTTTCCACCAATACCTAATTCATCAGGCACAAACCGCACCCAGAACCTGCGCTTTCCATTGAAAGTCCCAAACTGATTCTTCAGCTTGCTACCTCCTTGAACAGCATCAAATTAGCGACAAAGAAACAGACGAATTTCCACATCAGTGACCCAAGGGTTGTACATATGCACTGTCACCGGGATTCTTCTCTCCCTCTGCACACAGGCAACAAATTTCATGCCAACCAACTCTGGAGCAGCAACCATATCAATAGTCCGTTGATAGCAGGTCTGTAAATAATGCTCATCGGTGAAAGCCACATCAAAAATCCCTCTTGAAGGGAATGACTGAACACAATGCAAACTTGCTCTTGGCATCTTCAAAACACCCTCCAAAACCACCTGCTGGACATGAGCCAAACCAATCTTCTCTCGAAAGTCCTCAAAAATCAACACCCGAAGTGTATGGGGAACATTTGGCATATTGGTAGCCATATTTGCCCTGTTGCCTCTTTAGGCTGGATTTCAGAGCGACCCCCCAAAAGCAGCATGTGGCTGAAGTCCAGGGACGATGCCACAAGGCCAAGGGGACAGCCCTACTACCCAGTTGCTCTACGCCTAAGGAGTAGCCACCCCCCCAATAGCAGCAGGAGCCCAAACCCCAAAGGGAAAGGACCCCAGGCCGAAGGAGCAGGTCTCCAGGCAGCAAACCAAGACCAAGTCCAAGCACAGAAAACTGCACTTGATCCAAGCCAAAGGCCAGAGAAGCAACCTCAGCTGATCATTTCGGCCTATTGTGGGCCTCGTCAGTGAGGTGCAGCCATATCCCTCTAGGCACACTGAGCAACGGGTCCACGTCTGGATTCCCGCATCACACTTAGGGAGACTTCCCTAAGTGTCATAATTTGCATAAATAAAAAGAGAGAAGCGCTCAACCATGGAACGAACAATAGCATAATAGCTTATTCTATGGCTAGTTACCACCCTAGAAGCAGCCTCTTTTTGCTCAATATGTGCCTTTCACAGAGAAGAACTTTCCTGTAGTATATCAGTCTGATCCTGACTTCACAGTACAGTCCAGCCCCGAAATACCAGGCAATCCCTCTCTGAACAAGAGAAACAGCAAAACCCCAGACGTACGTTTCGGCCTATTGTGGGCCTCGTCAGTGAGGTGCAGCCATATCCCTCTAGGCACACTGAGCAACGGGTCCACGTCTGGATTCCCGCATCACACTTAGGGAGACTTCCCTAAGTGTCATAATTTGCATAAATAAAAAGAGAGAAGCGCTCAACCTGGGAACGAACAATAGCATAATAGGTTGTTCTATGGCTAGTTACCACCCTAGAAGCTGCCTCTTTTTGCTCAATATGTGCCTTTCACAGAGAAGAACTTTCCTGTAGCATTTTAGTCTGATCCTGACTTCACAGTACAGTCAAGCCCCGAAATACCAGGCAATCCCTCTCTGAACAAGAGAAACAGCAAAACCCCAGACGTACGTTTCAGCCTATTGTGGGCCTCGTCAGTGAGGTGCAGCCATATCCCTCTAGGCACACTGAGCAACGGGTCAACGTCTGGATTCCCGCATCACACTTAGGGAGACTTCCCTAAGTGTCATAATTTGCATAAATAAAAAGAGAGAAACGCTCAACCTGGGAGCGAACAATAGCATAATAGCTTGTTCTATGGCTAGTTACCACCCTAGAAGCAGCCTCTTTTTGCTCAATATGTGCCTTTCACAGAGAAGAACTTTCCTGTAGCATATCAGTCTGATCCTGACTTCACAGTACAATCCAGCCCCGAAATACCAGGCAATCCCTCTCTGAACAAGAGAAACAGCAAAACCCCAGACGTACGTTTCGGCCTATTGTGGGCCTCGTCAGTGAGGTGCAGCCATATCCCTCTAGGCACACTGAGCAACGGGTCCACGTCTGGATTCCCGCATCACACTTAGGGAGACTTCCCTAAGTGTCATAATTTGCATAAATAAAAAGAGACAAACGCTCAACCTGGGAACGAACAATAGCATAATAGCTTGTTCTATGGCTAGTTACCACCCTAGAAGCAGCCTCTTTTTGCTCAATATGTGCCTTTCACAGAGAAGAACTTTCCTGTAGCATATCAGTCTGATCCTGACTTCACAGTACAGTCCAGCCCCGAAATACCAGACAATCCCTCTCTGAACAAGAGAAACAGCAAAACCCCAGACGTACGTTTCAGCCTATTGTGGGCCTCGTCAGTGAGCTGCAGCCATATCCCTCTAGGCACACTGAGCAACGGGTCCACGTCTGGATTCCCGCATCACACTTAGGGAGACTTCCCTAAGTGTCATAATTTGCATAAATAAAAAGAGACAAACGCTCAACCTGGGAACGAACAATAGCATAATAGCTTGTTCTATGGCTAGTTACCACCCTAGAAGCAGCCTCTTTTTGCTCAATATGTGCCTTTCACAGAGAAGAACTTTCCTGTAGCATATCAGTCTGATCCTGACTTCACAGCACAGTCCAGCCCCGAAATACCAGGCAATCCCTCTCTGAACAAGAGAAACAGCAAAACCCCAGACGTACGTTTCGGCCTATTGTGGGCCTCGTCAGTGAGGTGCAGCCATATCCCTCTAGGCACACTGAGCAACGGGCCCACGTCTGGATTCCCGCATCACACTTAGGGAGACTTCCCTAAGTGTCATAATTTGCATAAATAAAAAGAGAGAAGCGCTCAACCTGGGAACGAACAATAGCATAATAGCTTGTTCTATGGCTAGTTACCACCCTAGAAGCAGCCTCTTTTTGCTCAATATGTGTCTTTCACAGAGAAGAACTTTCCTATAGCATATCAGTCTGATCCTGACTTCACAGTACAGTCCAGCCCCGAAATACCAGGCAATCCCTCTCTGAACAAGAGAAACAGCAAAACCCCAGACGTACGTTTCAGCCTATTGTAGGCCTCGTCAGTGAGGTGCAGCCATATCCCTCTAGGCACACTGAGCAACGGGTTCACGTCTGGTATTTCGGTGCTGGACTGTTTTTCCAGCTTTTGCTCTGTCTCAGCTGAGTGCATCTCTCTCTTTTTATATTTATGCAAATTGCTCTTGGGTCTCGCTAAGAGTAAAAGGGGAAACCAGACGTGGACTCCTTGCACACATGCCCTTAGAGAGATGCGACTGCACCTCACTGACGAGGCCCACAGAAGTTTTTTCTCTGTGAAGGGGCATAGTGTGCTAAAAGAGTATGCACCCTGAGTGGCACCCAAAAATGAACAGGCACGGAAGTTTTTCCAGCTTTTGTTCTGTCTCAGCTGAGTGCATCTCTCTCTTTTTTTGATATCTCCTTATACCTGTGCTGTGCTGAGGCATATTTTTACTATAATACATATAGTTCCACTATATACGAATTTCTGATAGTCAGCTATCTAGCCCATAACTTTGGCTCTATTACAAGACTGTTGCCGTGAACGATTGGGAGGAACCGACACTGTGATTGGACAAGGGTCCTGAACGTCATCTAGCAACAGCGTGTCTGCCGGGCGGCTCTAAATAGTTCCGGCTTGCTCCTATCGACACGTTAGTGTCGCTCCACTTGTGAGTATTCTGATCATCTGCTGGAGGGGCGTTCTTCTCTCTGTTGTGATCCAACGATACTGCTCAATGCCTTGGTGCCTCTCTCTCTTTTTGTTTTTATCCGTCTAGAAGTCCTGTTTGGATGATTTTATCTGTGAGTGCTGCCGGAATTACAGAGGACTTCGAGATTTATACTTCACACCAGCGCACCTCTTTTGGGGATCTCCTATCCTGTTCTGAACAGTGTGTATTAACCATTCACTAGCACAGAGAGCAGCACAGTGTGTATTAACCTTTCACTAGCACAGAGAGCTGCACAGTGTATATTAACAATTCACTAGCACAGAGCAGCACATTGTGTATTAACCCTTCACTAGCACAGAGATCAGCACAGTGTGTATTAACCATTCACTATAACAGAGAGCAGCACAGTGTGTATTAACCCTTCACTAGCACAGAGAGCAGTACAGTGTGTATTAACCCTTCACTAGTACAGAGAGCAGCACAGTGTGTATTAACCCTTCACTAGCACAGAAGCTGCACAGTGTGTATTAACCCTTCACTGGCACAGAGAGTAGCACAGTGTGTATTAACCCTTCACTGGCACAGAGAGCAGCACAGTGTGTATTAACCCTTTACTGGCACAGCGCAATGGTTGGTTGAAACAATGAAGCCCTTTTTGCCGCCTTCTTTCATGGGCTCTCTGATGCGATTAAAGACGAAGTTGCTGCCAGAGATTTACCAGAGGATCTTGAAGCTTTGGTGTCTTTTTAATCCTAATTGACATCAGACTCAGAGAGAGGCCCTCTTTCAAGGAGCGCTTGCGGAAGCCTCCTATTCCTTTGTCTCCTACGTTATCATTCCCACTCATGCCTCCCTCTCCTCCCATGTCTCCTGGTCCCGAGTCACCAGGTACTGCTGTGCCGATGCAGTTGGGATTTACGCGTCTCTTCACTTCAGAGAGAGCCTTTAGGAGGAGGGAGGGGTTCTGCCTCTATTGCAGGTTACAGGTCACCTTTTAAAGTCTTGACCTACACGACTAGTTAAATACTTGCACCTAGGGTCCTGTCGGGGGCAGACCTTGGGTGGTTTATCTTCGTCCCCGGAACCGCTAAAGGAGAAACCTTTGGCCACGGTTGTTATTTCCTGGGTGGACTCCTCCATAGTCACCCAGGCTCTTGTTGACTCCAGTGCTGCGGGCTATTTCATTGACAGTGCTTTTGTATCACAGCACTCCATTCCTGTTTTGCCTAGGTCCATTCCGCTTGCTATTGAGGCCATTGATGGCAGGCCCCTTCAGCCTGTACTCGTTACTCACGAAACCAGTCCGTTATCCATGGCTGTTGGGGCTCTCCATTTTGAAACCCTCCAGTTTCAGGTGATTAACTCTCCGCATTTTCTGGTTGTTCTGGATTATTCCTGGCTCCAAAAGCACAATCCCAGTCTCGACAGGCGCAGGTCTGAAATTTTGTCGTGGTCTCCGCAATGATATCCACTTGTCTTCGGAAACCAGTTAAAGTCTTGTGCACTTCTTTGGTACCTAAATTGCCAGAGGAATACCGAGAGTTCCTAGACGTTTTTGACAAGGTGCGTGCTGGTACGTTGCCTCCTCACCAGTCTTACAATTGTGCCATAGACCTGCAACCCAGAGCCATTCCTCCTCGGGGCCGGGTTTACCCTCTTTCTTTTGTGGAGAATTGTGCTATGGAGTATGTTGCCGATGCTCTGTTGCGGGTGATCATCCACAAATCCTGCTCTCCTGCAGGGGCTGGCTTCTTCTTTGTGAAGAAAAAGGGTGGCGAGTTAAAGGGACAGTAAACACCAGAATTTTTGTTGTTTAAAAAGGTAGATAATCCCTTTATTACCCATTCCCCAATTTTGCATAACCAACACAGTTATAATAATATACTTTTTACCTCTGTAATTACCTTGTATCTATGCCTCTGCAAACTGCCCCCTTATTTCAGTTCTTTTGACAGACATGCATTTTTAGCCAATCAGTGCTTGCTCTTAGGAGCTTCACGTGCTCAATGTTATCTATATGAAACACATGAACTAGTGCCCTCTAGTGGTGAAAAACTGTCAAAATGCTTTCCGATTAGAACAGTCTTCAAGGTCTAAGAAATTAGCACATGAACCTCCTAGATTTAGCTTTCAACTAATTGGTAATAAAAGTAAATTGGAAAGTTGTTTAAAATGACATGCCCTATTTCAATCATGAATGATTTTTTGTGACTTTACTGTCCCTTTAAGACTATGCATCGATTATAGGGGTCTTAATCATCTTACCATTAAGAATGCTTATCCTATTCCGCTCATTACGGAACTCTTTGACCACCTCAAGGGAGATACGTTTTTTACTAAACTTGATTTGAGAGGAGCGTACAATCTTGTTAGGATCAAGGAGGGCCACGAATGGAAAACAGCATTTAACACCAGGAGTGGGCATTATGAGTATCTTGTAATGCCCTTTGGCCTATGTAATGCTCCTGCTGTTTTCCAGGAATTTATTAATGATGTCCTACGAGATATGCTGCAACAGTTTGTTGTGGTGTACTTAGACGACATCCTTATACACTCACCCACACTTGAGGCTCATCGTTCTGATGTTACACGGGTTCTTCAGAGAACGGTCTGTTTTGTAAACTCGAGAAATGTGAGTTCCATCAGACTCAAGTAACCTTCCTAGGTTATGTTATCTCTGTTGCAGGGTTCTCCATGGATCCTGACAAGTTATCTGCAGTTCTACAGTGGCCTCGCCCAGTTGGTCTTCGGTCTATTCAATGTTTTTTGGGGTTCGCCAATTACTTTAGAAAGTTTATTAAAAACTTTTCTTCCTTGGTAAAACCTATCACAGACATGACCCGTAAAATGTCATATTGCATTCCCTTGAAGAAGTTACCTACCGCTCAGGAGCTTGCTTCAATTTTTGCCCGGGAGGTCTTCCATTTACATGGGTTACCCAAGGAGATAGTGTCGGACCGGGGTAGCCAGTTTGTCTCCAGATTTTGGCGTTCCTTTTGTGCTCAAATGGGGATCCAGCTTTCCTTCTCCTCGGCATATCACCCTCAATCCAATGGGGCTGCGGAACGGTCTAATCAAGCTCTGGAACAGTTCCTCCATTGCTATGTCTCAGATCACCACAATAATTGGTCTGAACTGTTACCATGGGCAGAGTTTGCTCGTAATAGTGCTATTAATGCTTCCTCCAAGTTATCCCCGTTCATGGCGAATTATGGGTTTCAACCATCCTTGTTGCCCGATTCATTCATGTCTCAGGGTATTCTGGCTTTGGAGGAGCATCTAAGGCAACTCCGTTCCACGTGGGTGCAGATTCAGTATTGCCTTCATCGTTCTATGCAGCGCCAAAAGTTCCAGGCTAATCAAAGGTGTCTGCCCGAGCCTTCCTACCAGGTTGGTGAGAGAGTTTGGCTGTCCTCCCGCAACTTGAACCTTTGTGTCTGATGAATAAACTAAATCATGAGCTATAAACAATTAACTATAAATCAATACAAACTTATGAAAACACTATAATGTTGCCCAACTGTTCAGGTCCCTAGAAATGTGCTAAGAAATTACCTTTGTTGAGCATCGAGTCTTATAACTTGTGATATAACTTAATCTAAACTTATACAGTTTGATGTAATTATTAGGTTAATACGACCTTCTCAATTTAAGGCGTCTGTCATCCTAAAGAGATTTTCATCTCAGAATGGGCAATATGTGCTTTCACTTAATTGGAGGGTCTTTGGTTCTTCTTCAGGAGACTGTGTTCCATTGTGAGCTTTGCAGTTTTGTTAGAGTACCAGGACTCCCAGTACGGTTGTCCTGCATCTGGGCTTGCGGTTGTGGAAAAGTCAGATTGAGGCTTTTAGAGAGAGTTTCAAGGTCCTCAGTGTCTTTATATATGAGAGTTCTTTTTTTTTTTTTTAAATCATATATTTATTTATAACCAATATAGGAGACACTATGCCATAAGATATGTCTATTTCACACCACGCAGGGTGTTTTGACAGAAAAAAAGATAAAAATTCAGAGCAAACAAAATTAAAACAATCATGGCAATTATCAAGATAATCCTCTCATTACAAACTTGTATCTTAAACATTTATTTTACCATATTATTGGTTATTTCTTTAAATGTCTAAAGTTAAAACAACACTGAACTTACTAAAACATAACAAAACAGAAGAAAAAAAACAAAAAAAACAGGAACGCCCCCACCTCTCGGGGCCCAGCACCACCGGGATAGGCAATCAACTAACTTATCAGGCCACTTTTAAATGTTAATAAACTTCTCTATAAAGCGAAATCCATCCAGCAGGAAAAAAATCTAATAATACTAGATCTGAAAAACTATTTGAACTCAGAAAAGGGTTTAATATACGTTTCTGCACTTCAAGAGGATATGTTTTAATTATGGGAAGCCAACCCAAGATGAATTTCTTTATATTCTTCTCACCTACTAACTGAGAGTGAAAAGATTTGAATATTATTTGGTTTTGTACTTCCCTTATAAAAAGTGAGAAACTTGGGGCTGTTTTCCCTTTCCAGAACCTTAATATAAGATGTCTACCTAGCAAAATTATTGTATTTAATATATTTTTTTTAGCGCTTGATTATTCCCAGAAATTTTAAGAAGAATAATCTCTTCATGCTCTACCGTAATATATATTTGAATATTTTATTAAGCCAGAATATAATCTTCTGCCAGAACTGTAGTATCTTGGGGCATTGATAGAACATATGTAAAATATTCGCTTTAGGATATGCACATCGTGGGCAGCTAAAAGCAATTCTTGGATACATTTTACCTAATTTATAGGGAGCAAGATAATAATTATTCAACAGTTTCATATGAGATTCCCTCCAGCTCATCGAGATCCTGCATTTCTCTAATACATTGAAACTTGCTTCTATTCTGGTCTCTTCTACATGTGTGAAAATAGGTATCCATACATTACTCAGTTTATCTAAATATCTCTGACTTTGCTTCGCTAGCATAATATTATACAGTAATGAGATTGATGTAGTTCCGACTTGGAACTTTTGAATACATAATCTAATATCAGACCATTCAAACAGTCTACCATTACCCCATCCATTATCAAAAAGAAAGTGCCTAATTTGTAGGTAGGCAAAAAAATAATTTCTTGATAGGTTAAATTGGTGTGATAATGATTCATATGATATTAAATGACCAGAACCTGTTATCAGTTGAAAAATATTTTTCAGACCCTTTTCTTCCCATAATTTAAATATTTGCTGATTAATCTCGGGTGAAAATTCAGGATTGCCCATTATTGGTAAATACTCTGTAAGAGAATAATCAGACCTGATTAGGGCACAGAATTTCTGCCACACTCTAATTACATTATTGATGGTAATTAAACTTCTTACATTACCTGGAATTGTTTTACCTGAAATGTGTAAAATAGTTTTCAAAGAAAATGGGTGTATAATATATCTCTCAATATCAGGTGATGAAAAACATCTAGTATCCGCCAACCTGTCAAGTGCCACCTTAGCAAGAGCCGCTATATTATATAATCCAATATTTGGTAGTGCAAGACCGGCCATATTACGTTTTTGCATCAATTTATTTACAGAGATACGGGCCTTATTTCCCTTCCAGATAAATCTTATAAACATGGTATACATTCTACCTATATCTATTTTTTTTAGCAACAATGGAAGATTCTGAAGTGGGTAAAGCAGTCGTGGAAATACTATCATTTTGATAAGACTAACTCTTGCTGATATTGATAGAGGTATGGCCTCCACATTTATAAATCCGCCTTTATTTTTTGAAAGAGTCTATAAAAGTTTAATTTATACCAATTTTGTGGGTTTTTATGTAGCTGGATACTTAAATATGTAAGTGTATCTACAACTCGGAAAGGGAGTTCTTGTAAACTTGATTTTGTCTTATAGACCCACATCAGTTCACTTTTCGCATAGTTTATAACGTATCCGGAAAAGGAGCTAAAAAGGTTTAAACATGTTTGGATTAAAGGGATTGACTGTGGTGTATTATACAGAAAGATCAGAAGGTCATCTGCATATAAGAGTATTTTTAATGTATGGGTACACAATGGAATCCCTTCATATATTTTCCTTAACCAAATGGCAAGAGGTTCTAATGCTATGTTGAAAAGCAGCAGTGAGAGGGGACAACCTTGTCTAGTTCCTTTCTTTAAAAAAATACCCGTTGTTAAAGAACCATTAATCAATAGATAAGATATTGGTTTCAAATATAAGTTGTGAATAAATTGAAGAAACTGATTTTTAAAGCCAAATTTTTCCAGTGCACTAAACAAATATTCCCATTCAATAGAGTCAAAGGCTTTTTCAGCATCAAGTGTGAGCAACGAGGCATCACACTTGAGTTTTTTCCCCTTGCAATTTTCTTTATTCCACATATAGTCTAAAAAGGTTGTAATTTTACGGATATTTTTTGATGCTTTTCTTGAAACCAAGAAACCTGTTTGGTCAGGATGTATACTTTCATCCAGACAACCCATCAATCTAGCTGCTACTATAGTGTTTAAGATTTTATAGTCGGCATTCAATACCGATATTGGTCTATATGAGGCCAGCTCTTCAGGATTCTTACCTATTTTTGGGATTAAGGTGATGTTAGCTGCCGGGAAATATGCTGATAATGGGTTTTTATTTAAAAAGTAATAATTGAAAACTTTCTCTAATATGGGATTAATTTCAACTGTCAATATTTTTAAATACTCCGCGGGAAGACAGTCCGGACCTGCTGCTTTATTTAATCTGGCCTCTTTTATAGCTTTTGTTATTTCCTGGCTTGTTATTGGCGCATTAAGTATTGCCAATTGTGCTTTGGTTATCTTTGGGACTTCAATTTGTGACCAAAATTTTGTTTGACTAATATTATCATTCTTTGTATTCGTATATAACTGCTGATAGTAAGAAAAAAATATTTTACGGATATCTTTAAAATCGGTATATCTCTGGTCTCCTTTCTTAACTGCTAATATAAAGTTCCTTCTCTTCCTATTTTTCGCTAATGTGGCTAGGTATTTAGCCGAACAACCATAGAATCCTTTAAATTTTAAATTTATTTTTAATTCTTCTTCCTGAGATCTTTGTTTTTAAGTCTATATCCCTTTCATGTCTTGCATTGTTATAATTACCTCAATTTAGATCAGATGGATCATTAATATACTTTCTCTATGTATTTTTAACATGATTTGCTAATTGCCTTTCCCTTGTTATTGCTTTCTTCTTCCTTATATACATGTAGGATTTAATTTCACCCCTCATTATAGCTTTAGAAGCTTCCCAAAATGTATCTATTTTATTGAGATATGTAATATTATGTGTACAATAATCTTTCCACTTCTGCCTCAGCCACTGAGAAAATCTAGTATTGTTGTAAAGATACCGTGGAAAAGGAATAGTCTGAAAATCTATCTTTGGATTAGTCCCCAAGGAAAACATAAGGGATATTACAGTATGGTCTGATATGCAGATCTCATTTATCTGTGGTTCAATCTTTACAGCGGATAGAGATTCTGCTACAAGCAGAAAATCTATCCTCGAGAAAGATCTATCGCCTAGATTTAGAGTTCTGCGTTAGCCGTCAAAACCAGCGTTAGGGGGTCCTAACGCTGGTTTTGGTCGCCCGCTGGTATTTAGAGTCTTGTAGGTAAGGGTCTAACGCTCACTTTCCAGCCGTGACTTTTCCATACCGCAGATCCCCTTACGCCAATTGCGTATCCTATCTTTTCAATGGGATCTTTCTAATGCCGGTATTTAGAGTCTTGACTGAAGTGAGCTTTAGAAATCTAACGACAAGACTCCAGCCGCAGAAAAAAGCCAGGAGTTAAGAGCTTTCTGGGCTAATGCCGGTTCATAAAGCTCTTAACTACTGTGCTCTAAAGTACACTAACACCCATAAACTACCTATGCACCCCTAAACCGAGGCCCCCCCACATCACCGCCACTCTATTAAATATTTTTAACCCCTAATCTGCCGACACCGCCGCAACCTACATTATCCCTATGTACCCCTAATCTGCTGCCCCTAACATCGCCAACCCCTACATAATATTTATTACCCCCTAATCTGCCCCCCCCAACGTCGCCGCTACCTACCTACAATTATTAACCCCTAATCTGCCGACCGGACCTCGCCGCTACTCTAATAAATGTATTAACCCCTAATCCGCCTCACTCCCGCCTCACAAACCCTATAATAAATAGTATTAACCCCTAATCTGCCCTCCCTAACATCGCTGACACCTAACTTCAAGTATTAACCCCTAATCTGCCTACCGGACCTCACCGTTACTCTAATAAATGTATTAACCCCTAAAGCTAAGTCTAACCCTAACACTAACACCCCCTAAGTTAAATATAATTTTATTCTAATGAAAAAAAATAATTCTTATTAAATAAATTAATCCTATTTAAAGCTAAATACTTACCTGTAAAATAAACCCTAATATAGCTACAATATAAATAATAATAATATTGTAGCTATTTTAGGATTAATATTTATTTTACAGGCAACTTTGTATTTATTTTAATTAGGCACAATAGCTATTAAATAGTTAATAACTATTTAATAGCTATCTAGTTAAAATAATTACAAAATTACCTGTAAAATAAATCCTAACCTAAGTTACAATTAAACCTAACACTACACTATCAATAAATTAATTAAATAAACTACCTACAATTATCTACAATTAAATCAACTAAACTAAATAACAAAAAAAAACCACACTAAATTACAAAAACAAACACTAAATTACAAAAAATAAAAAAAGATTACAAGAATTTTAAACTAATTACACCTACTCTAAGCCCCCTAAAAAAATAACAAAGCCCCCCAAAATAAAAAAATGCCCTACCCTATTCTAAAATAAAAATTTAACAGCTCTTTTACCTTACCAGCCCTTAAAAGGGCCTTTTGCAGGGCATGCCCCAAAGAAAACAGCTATTTTGCATTTAAATAAACATACAATACCCCCCCAACATTACAACCCACATACCCCTAATCTAACCCAAGCACCCCTTAAAAAACCTAACACTAAGCCCCTGAAGATCTTCCTACCTTGTCTTCACCACGCCGGGTATCACTGATCCGTCCAGAAGAGGCTCCGAAGTCTTCATCCTATCCGGCAAGAAGAGGAGATCCGGACCGGCAAACATCTTCATCCAAGCGGCATCTTCTATCTTCTTCCATCCGGCGCAGAGCGGGACCATCTTGAAGCAGCCGACGCGGATCCATCCTCTTCTAATGAAGTCCTAAGTCCGACTGAAGGTTCCTTTAAATGATGTCATCCAAGATGGCGTCCCTCAAATTCCGATTGGCTGATAGGATTCTATCAGCCAATCGGAATTAAGGTAGGAAAAATCTGATTGGCTGATTCAATCAGCCAATCAGATTAAGCTCGCATTCTATTGGCTGATCGGATCAAATATTATTATTTTTGACTTAGGGGGGTGTTAGTGTTAGGGTTAGACTTAGCTTTAGGGGTTAATACATTTATTAAAGTAGCGGTGAGGTCCAGTCGGCAGATTAGGGGTTAATAATTGTAGATAGGTGGCGTTGACGTTGGGGGCGGCAGATTAGGGGTTAATAAATATAATATAGGGGTCGGCGGTGTTAGGGGCAGCAGATTAGGGGTACATAGGGATAACGTAGGTTGCGGCGGTGTACGGAGCGGCAGATTAGGGGTTAAAAATAATATGCAGGGGTCAGCGATAGCTGGGACGGCAGATTAGGGGTTAATAAGTGTAAGGCTAGGGGTGTTTAGACTCGGGGTTCATGTTAGGGTGTTAGATGCAGACTTAGGAAGTGTTTCCCCATAGGAAACAATGGGGCTGCGTTAGGAGCTGAACGCTGCTTTTTTGCAGGTGTTAGGTTCTTTTTCAGCTCAAACTGCCCCATTGTTTTCTATGGGGGAATCGTGCACGAGCACGTTTTTGAAGCTGGCCGCGTCCGTAAGCAACGCTGGTATTTAGAGTTGCAGTGGCGGTAAATTATGCTCTACGCTCCCTTTTTGGAGCCTAACGCAGCCCTTCTGAGAACTCTAAATACCAGCGTTGTTTAAAAGGTGCAGGGGGAAAAAACACACTCATAGCTAACGCACCCCTTTGGCCGCAAAACTCTAAATCTAGGCGTATGTGTTTTTGATTCACACGTATAAGAGCACAAATTCGGGTTTTTAATCCTCCATATATCAACCATTTTGAGTTTGTGGCAAAAAAAATTAAAATATTTAACATGTTTATTATGCTCTTTCAAAAAAATTTTTAGAGAATCTTTCTAGTTCTGGGCAAAGAGATATATTAAAATCGCCCCCCAAAATAAGGTTGTCTGATATATATGGAAAAAGTTTGCCCTTGATTTTTTCCCAAAATTCTTTAGAAAATATATTTGGGGCATTAATATTGCAAAGTACCAATTTTATCCCATTAACTTGTATATGTAAAATAAGATATCTTGCTTCTGTATCAAGTTCTGTTTTCAATATTGTATATGTTAGATCTTTATTTAGCAAAATGGCAACACCAGATTTTCTACTGATACACGGGGTTGCCACCACCTCACCAACCCATTTGACTTTTAATTTGGGTATTTCTATATCTTTTAGGTGTGTTTCCTGAAGAAAAACAATGCTAGGCTTTTGCTTACCTAGCTTTTTGATAATAAGTTTCCGTTTGGCTGGTGAGGTAACACCCCTATATTCCAAGAAAGGATATTCAACTTTCTATCATTATCTGACATCAGAAAAAAAGAATACAACTATCTTCATATCAAAACCTATCCCCGGTGGGGTAGGCAAGATACCACACAGAAAACGATCCATAGGAGAGGGGGGGGGGAAGAGAGAAAGAAGAAGAGAAAAAAAAACAAAAAAAACAACCGCACCTATACTTAATATCTACTTTATACATCAAACAATACTTTGTCAGAGGGATATATTCCCTGTAATATTTCCTTGCCATAGGATTTCCCTAGTACATTTCCACGTAACCTCTGTTCTATTTTTCATCCTTTCTCAACTATTTTTAGTATCTAAAAATTCCTTTGCCTGAGTAGCTTCAGTAAATACATATCTCTCTCCATTTTCTACTACTGTGATTTTTTCAGGATATAACATGCATGCTTTTATTCCCTTTTCAATCATCATTGTACATAATGGGGCCATTATTTTCCTTTTTTGAACTGTTTCACTAGAAAAATCTTGAAATAATAGCAATTTTTTACCTCCTATACTGAATTCCTCTTTTTCCCTATATAATCTTAACATTTCTGTCTTATTCTGGAATTTCAATAAATTAAAAATACATATCCTTGGTCTTGTAATATTATCAGAAACTCTCTTAGGAACTATTCTATGGCCTCTTTCTACGGAGAGGGGTAAGATCTCGGGAGGGAATCCTAATATCCGTGGAAGTGTCATACTTGTAAATTCCATTAAATCAGTGTACTACTTGTGTTGTTAGGGATACTTCTTGTGAATTAACAAGGTCCTCCAAGTCCGAGATCCTGTTCTCTGCCTCTGTCATTCTACTGGCAAATTATTTCACTTCTACGTTTAAAGAGGATAATTCTACCGAAATACCAGCTAATTCTTTCTTTATTATTTCAAACTGTGGAGTGAAGAGATTGCTGAACTGGAGTGTTAGGGCTTGTGTATCAAATGTGGTAGAGTGTGTCTCAATTAAATCAGTACTGATGTCTGCTGACCTGTTTTTTTTGTCTTTTGCTTTGGCAGGCATTATGGGTGAGTGCTTTTTCCATAGAGGAAGTGCATATAAAAAAATGAGAGCAGTGTTCTATTTGTGCAATGTGGGTTTGCTCTAGAGATAATTGTGAAATATATGGGTTTTCCTTTTCCCTTCTTTTTAAATTAAATTAAACTCTGTTGTGTGTACAAATATTATTTATGTGAGAGAAAAAAAATAAAAAAAATAAAATAAAATAAAAAAATAAATAGATAGAATAAAAAACTAACAGCAAAAAAACAAAAAAAAGGGCCTGTCAAACTCGTTCACCTAAAGACAATGGTCAGAGTTTCAAATCACAGAATATAACAATTTTTTATCACACTATTTCCTTTTGTGTAGCAGCCATTTGTTCCTATGATAGGTATTTGACCTATAATTCCACAGTTAGTGTCATCTTATTGTAGCTTTTTACCCTTCAGCAAGTCTATTGCTTAAGTTTGTCTGCTACAAAAGACCTTAGAGAATACCTTCTGCACCAAGCCTAAATTCAGTGCTTACATATACATTGTACTTTAAGTATTCAATCTGAGATCATAACAGCACAGTAAAACAGAAGTAACTCCTTCACAAATTTATAAACAATAAGTCCATATTAAACCTATATGTGATGATATTTTGATATTTCTATTGCTGTATAGAATGTCCTTAAAGCCAGAGACGGTAATCACACTGTCTTTCCAGATATATTTAGCTCTTATTTTTTCCTTTCCTTTGCTTTCTTATTCCCCCTTCTTTTTCTTTAATATAACGACTCCCTTTTTCCCCTCTTTAGTGTGAACCTCCAGGAAATTTCGTACTCCCTACTTCAGGGTATAGCATAAATTTATGTACAAAAGTTTATAGGCATATAGGGGTTTATTACCTTTGACCCATAAATTATGGCCAAACGTTTGACAGTACCACAAACCCCTGCCACATGTTCAGTGAGGTAAAAGAAAAGAAATAAAATTTCAAACCGCGTCTTGCCCACGATGCTGTCTCTGCTATGGTAGTCTAGAGGGGGGATCAAGCTTGGTACTTATGATCCTCAGCCTTGGCATTCAACCGCGAGGCAGGAGCAGCAAGCCCGGATCTCTCCGCACCCACTACACTCCCGCCTACAAGCGGACAGCCTGGCTTTCAGGTAGGTGTTGTGTTCCGCCCGTCCTCTGTCTCCGTACCACACTCTGACCGCTCAGGGATCTGCTCAATCACAGATGCTGGTATTTGGATGTATCGGGTTACCCGGTTTTATCGTGGGTGCGACCGGCTCCTCTGCTTAACTGCTGCTGTAACTTCCGCTGCTACTCCAGGTGCTTGCCCGGATGGTGCCCAACACGGTTCCAGAAGGATACCGAGCAAAAAAGGGCCATTGCCTTGGGGCGGCTGATCGAATTGCTCTCACTCTCCCTGCTCTCCCTGCTCTCCCAACTCAGCGTGTGTTGAGAGCTCCGCTTGTTTCCAGATTGCCTCTTTGTGCTTGTAAAACGCAAACTTCATAATTATGTCCTGTGGAGGACTTGCTGGGTTTGGTCTCGGGCGTAAGGCTCTATGAGCCCTTTCAATTAAAGAGTCTGACAATTCTAGTGATGGATCCAAATTTTTAAATAGTTGGAGGAAATATGAAGTCAGGGTTTCTTGTGTGATTTCCTCGGGAACTCCTCTAATTCTTAAAGGGAAAGTCTACACCAGAATTTTTATTGTTTTAAAAGATAGATAATCCCTTTATTACCCATTTCCAAGTTTTGCATAACCAACACAGCTATAATAATATACTTTTAACCTCTGTAATTATCCCGCAATGTATTTCCACTTGTCTTCGGAAACCAGTTAAAGTCTTGTGCACTTCTTTGGTTTCTCAATTGCCAGAGGAGTACCGAGAGTTCCTAGACGTGTTTGACAAGGTGCATGCCGGTACGTTGCCTCCTCACCGGTCTTACGATTGTGCCATAGACCTGCAACCCGGAGCCATTCCTCCTCGGGCCGGGTGTACCGTCTGTCTGTTGCAGAGAATTGTGCTATGGAGGAGTATGTTGCCGATGCTCTGTCGCGGGGGATCATCCGCAAATCCTGCTCTCCTGCAGGGGCTGGCTTCTTCTTTGTGAAGAAAAAGGGTGTCGAGTTAAGACCATGTATCGATAATAGGGGTCTTAATCGTCTTACCATTAAGAATGCTTACCCTATTCCGCTTATTACGGAACTCTTTGACCACCTCAAGGGAGCTACGTTTTTTTACTAAACTTGATTTGAGAGGAGCGTACAATCTCGTTAGGATTAAGGAGGGCCACGAATGGAAAACAGCATTTAACACCAGGAGCGGGCATTATGAGTATCTTGTAATGCCCTTTGGTCTATGTAATGCTCCTGCTGTTTTTCAGGAATTTATTAATGATGTCCTACGAGATATGTTGCAACAGTGTGTTGTGGTGTACTTTGACGACATCCTCATACACTCACCCACACTTGAGGCTCATCGTTCTGATGTTACACGGGTTCTTCAGAGACTACGTGAGAACAGCCTGTTTTGTAAACTCGAGAAATGTGAGTTCCATCAGACTCAAGTAACCTTCCTAGGTTATGTTATCTCTGTTGCAGGGTTCTCCATGGATCCTGACTAGTTATCTGCAGTTCTGCAGTGGCCTCGCCCAGTTAGTCTTCATTCTATTCAACGTTTTTTGGGGTTCGCCAATTACTATAGAAAGTTTATTAAAAACTTTTCTTCCTTGGTCAAACCTATCACAGACATGACCCATAAGGAGAATGATCCACTCCATTGGTCACCTACTGCCATTAAGGCCTTTGATAGGCTTAAGACTGCCTTTGCTGCCGCTCCAGTTCTGGCTCATCCTAACCCTGTCTTGCCTTTCGTTCTTGAGGTTGATGCGTCTGAGTCTGGAGTAGGTGCCCTCTTGTCTCAACGTCCTACGCCTGACGGTTCCTTGCATCCGTGTGGTTTCTTCTCTAAGAAATTGTCTCCAGCGGAGTGCAATTATGAAATTGGTGACAGGGAATTACTGGCCATAATTTTGGCACTTAAGGAATGGAGGCATCTTCTCGAGGGTACTAGCGTGCCAGTGCTCATTCTTACTGACCACAAGAATTTAACTTATCTATCTGAAGCAAAACGTTTGTCGCCCCGACAGGCCAGATGGGTGCTATTTTTGTCTCGGTTTAATTATGTGGTCTCCTACCTGCCTGGTAGTAATAATGTTAGGGCTGATGCCCACTCTCGACAATTTTCACCTCTGCCCAAGGAGGAGTCTGTACCAACTCCTGTTATACCTCCTCACCATATTTTTGCTACCATACATACTAATTTTGGCTGCACAAACCAATGCACCTTCTGAGAAACCTAGTGGTAAGTGTTTAGTTCCTGAGAATCTTCAAACTAAACTTTTGCACACTTACCACTATCCTAAAGCCGCAGGTCATCCAGGCAAGAACCAAATGATTTGGTCTGTCACTCGACAATTCTGGTGGCCAGGTCTTCGTTCTGATGTTGCTGCGTATGTTGCCTCCTGCTCAGTTTGTGCACAGAATAAGACTCCTCGACGTCTTCCTGTGGGTCTTCTTCAACCTATTGCTAATGGTGAGAGTCCTTGGACACATCTTTCCATGGACTTCATTGTCGAGCACCCTGTTTCCAATGGCAATACCGTTATCCCTATGGTGGTCGATCATTTTTCTAAAATGTCACATTGCATTCCCTTGATGAAGCTGCCTACCGCTCAGGAGCTTGCTTCAATTTTTGCCCGGGAGGTCTCCCGTTTACATGGGTTACCCAAGAAGATGGTGTCGGACTGGGGTAGCCAGTTTGTCTCCAGATTTTGGCGTTCCTTTTGTGCTCAAATGGGGATCCAGCTTTCCTTCTCCTCAGCATATCACCCTCAATCCAATGGGGCCGCGGAACGGTCTAATCAAGCTCTGGAACAGTTCCTCCATTGCCATGTCTCAGATCACCACAATAATTGGCCTGAACTGTTACCTTGGGCAGAGTTTGCTCGTAATAGTGCTATTAATGCTTCCTCCAAGTTATCCCCGTTCATGGCGAATTATGGGTTTCAACCATCCTTGTTGCCCGATTCATTCATGTCTCAGGGTATTCCGGCTTTGGAGGAGCATCTCCGGCAACTCCGTTCCACGTGGGTGCAGATTCAGGATTGCCTTCATCGTTCTATGCAGCGCCAAAAGTTCCAGACTGATCGTAGGCGTCTGCCCGCACCTTCCTACCAGGTTGATGAGAGAGTTTGGCTGTCCTCCCACAACTTGAACCTTCGTGTGCCTTCCAATAAATTGGCTCCCCGTTATGTTGGTCCTTTTCGAATACTCCGACGGGTTAATCCTGTGGCCTACGCTCTTGACCTTCCTCCTGCTATGCGCATCTCCAATGTTTTTCATGTCTCCCTCTTGAAACCATTGGTTTGTAATTGGTTTACCACTGTGTTGCCTCGTCCCCGTCCTATCTTTGTTGACAACCATGAGGAGTATGAGGTCAGCAGCATTATTGACTCTCATATGTCATGGGGCCATGTACAGTATTTGGTTCACTGGAGAGGCTACGGTCCAGAGGAGGGTTCTTGGGTTCCCTCCTCTGATGTTCATGCTCCCGCCCACCTCCATGACTTCCATGCCCGTTTCCCCAATAAGCCTTTTGTCCTCCCGCGGGGGAGGGGTCATTGAGGGGAGGGTACTGTCAGGGTTTTTTCCCTGTTGTGCTTGCCATGTGCTGCTGGCAGCCATTTTACTCACCTCTCTTCCTGACTATGGTGCATTGTGGGGGATGCTGCTCAATTCCTGCACTTCCTTTTATGGCCAGACTGGTGTGCATCATCCATGTGAGACAGGATGCAGTCTCAGAATTGTTATGTCATCACTTATTATTAAAAAGGGCCTCTGTTCAGTATGCTTTGCCTTTGCGTTGTCTCAGACCTGTTTGTGAGAGTTCCTGTGTATTACCTGGCTGCCTGACGTCCTTCCTGGTTCCTGATCCCTGGCTTGTTCCTGACTCTGCTGTTTTCCTTGTTCTTGATTCCGGCTCGTCTTGACTATTTGCTTTGGCTCCTGACTTGGCTCGTCTGACTACCAGCTCTGGTTTTGATTCCTGGCTTGTTATTTGACTTGTGGACTTTTTATTATTTTTTGCTATTAATAAAGGTGTGATTATTTTTGCACTTCTCATCTCAGTCTGATTCTTGGCACCCTGACACTGGGGTAGCCAGTTTGTCTCCAGATTTTGGCATTTCTTTTGTGCTCAAATGGGGATCCAGCTTTCCTTCTCCTCTGCATATCACCCTCAATCCAATGGGGCTGCGGAATGGTCTAATCAAGCTCTGGAACAGTTCCTCCATTGCTATGTTTCAGATCACCATAATAATTGGTCTGAACTGATACATTGGGCAGAGTTCGCTCGTAATAGTTCTATTAATGCTTCCAGTTATCCCTGTTCATGGCGAATTATGAGTTTCAACCATCCTTGTTGCCCCATTCATTCATGTCTCAGGGTATTCCGGCTTTGGAGGAGCATCTTCGGCAACTTCGTTCAACGTGGGTGCAGATTCAGGACTTCATCGTTCTATGCAGCGCCAAAAGTTCCAGGCTGATCATAAGCGTCTGCCCACACCTTCCTACCAGGTTGGTGAGAGGGTTTGGATGTCCTCCCGCAACTTCAACCTTTGTGTGCCTTCCAATAAACTGGCTCCCCATCATGTTGGTCCTTTTCAGATACTCCGACGGGTCAATCCTGTGGCTTATGCTCTTGACCTTCCTCCTGCAATGCACAACTCCAATGCTTTTTTTGTCTCCCTCTTGAAACCATTGGTTTGTAATCAGTTTACCACTGAGTTGCCTCGTCCCCATCCTATCTCTGTTGACAATCATGAAGAGTATGTGGTCAGCAGCATTATTGAATCTCATATGTCCAGGGGCCGCGTACAGTATTTGATTCACTGGAGGGGCTACGGTCCTGAGGAGTATTCATGGGTTTCCTCCTCTGATGTTCATGCTCCAGCCCTCCTCTGTGCCTTCCATGCCCGTTTCCCCAATAAGCCTTTTTTCCTCCCGCAAGGGAGGAGTTGTTGAGGGGAGGGTACTGTCAGGGTTTTTTTCCATGCTTTGTTTGCCATGTACTGCTGGCAGCCATTTTGCCCACCTTTTCTTGCTGAATCTGGTGCAGAGTGTGTGATGCTGCTCATTTCCTGCACACGCTCTTATGGCCAGACTGTTGTATATCATCCGTGTGAGACAGGTTGCAGTCTCAGAATTGTGATGTTATTACTTATTATTTAAAGTGCCTCTGCTCAGTATGCTTTGCCCTTGCATTGTCTCAGACCTGTTTGTGAGTTCCTGTGTTCCAGTTCCTGTGTATTACATGGCTAGTCTGACGTCTCTTCTGGTACCTGATCCCTGGCTTGTTCCTGACTTTGCTGTTCTCCTCGTTCCTGATTCCGGCTCGTCCGACTACTCGCTTTGGCTCCTGACTCACTACCAGCTCTGGTTTTGACTCCTGGCTTGTTATTTGACTTGTGGACTTTTTATTATTTTTGTTATTAATAAAGGTGTGATTATTTTTGCACTTCTCGTCTCAGTCTGATTCCTGGCACCCTGACAGATGGGCACACTCTAAATAAGTGTAACAACTTTTGCTAAACACTCTCTTGAGGTATCTGATAAAAAATCTCTATGCAGAGTATATATCCAGATACGGAGTTCTATGCAACATCTTATGGTCCGGTAAAGGTATGTTTCCATAGGCCGTCACAATCATGTGGCACTGAGGAACCAATCGGCAGGAACCTGCCTTCTCAGCCCGGTTTAGAATCTAATCCAGCGGCAAGCTACACTGAATTGATGGGGTCCATGGAAAGGACAGAGGGTCCAGCCAAGCTCAGGGAGCTATCGTCAGAGGCAACGGAATACCAGCGAGTGGATAAACTTGCCTAGAAACCAGCCAATTGTGGATACTAACCTGCCTGAAACAAAAGGTAAAAAAATGGAACACTGCACAGCTGAAAACAGCTGAAAGTATTAAAAGGGCCAATTTTATCTTTCTACCAATGCACCTTAATTATTATACACATATTTGGATCTACTGAAAGACGCCACTTGAATAAACTTTTTAACTTTTTGACCGGTCAAATAGAAGACTTTACATTATTCTTGAAACTTAATTGTTCTACAAACCTATAAAAACAGGGTGGCTCGTATTCTTTTTATAACACTTATGAATTGTTTTGTTATGTTATCATATGATGCAATTACTACTAATTTCTGAACCTATGAAATTTTATGAATTTATTTGTTGGATTTATTTGTTGGAAGTAAAATATTCGATTTTAGTTTAAGACATTTCTGTGCTTTTTTATTTTAAGATAATACTAAACCTTAATTTAGTTTTTCTATCCTATAGTCTCCCTAGCCTAGAGTGCTCTATATTTAACCTTATCCTTCTTTTAGCACTTTTTAAAAGACCTGCTTGCACCCACAGATCAAAATAGAGCATTTAGGGGTTTGTTAAGCGCTACTCTTTTCTTTTTGTCTGTCAACACATGTGTAGCCACCAATCAGCAATCACCAATCAGCAGCTAGCTAGCTTCCTGTAGTGTATTGATGCTGCTGAGCATATGTACATATTCTTTCCAGTAAAGGATACCAAGAGAACAAAGTAAATTTGATACCAGGAGTGAAATTAAAGGAGTCATAAGATTACATTTTCTATCTGAATCAAGCAAGTGTAATTTCCTATCCATTTAACTATGATTTATGTAATAGAAAATGTCTGTGTATAAAGTCTTGCTGGTGATTAATAATCTGGTTTGGTGTAGGTCGGGGGTTAATTTGATATAGTTTTATGTAATGTTTAATGGACAATAAAGTCAATATTAAACTTAAATGGGTTGGATAGAACTTGACATTTCAAACAACTTTCCAATTTACTTAAATTATCAATGTGCTTAGTTTTCTTTGTATCCTTTGTTAAAGAGTAATCCTAGTGAACTCAGGAGCGTGCACGTGTCTTCAGTCTGCAGAGCTTGCAAAAACATTTCTAGCAATTTTCTACATAGTTACAAACACCGCTACACAGAGTGTTAAATACACATGTGTGCACGCCCTAAGCTCATATCAGCCTCCAAGATTTACTCTATAACAAAGGATACCAAAAGAACAAAGCAAATTAGATAATAGAAGTAAATTAGACAGTTGGGTAAAATTGCTGCTCTATCTGAATTATCAGCATTTAACTGTTTTACTGTCAGATTTGGCTTCTGTTTTTGATGATTTAGTCATAATTACAAAAAACACAAAATACTGGTCTGGATTACAATCACTTTTTATTTGCATGAAAAAACATTGTATATCATTATATAGTAAAAAGCAGCATTACATGATATATGCACACAATGGTATAAATATACCTAACACTTGTGCTCTTGATACAAAGGGATTTATCAGACATATAATGTTCCCTTTATATATACAGTATGTGCTATTATCAGTTCTTGTGGCTTCTAACTAACATGAAAACATCTAACAGACATAAAATCAAGTTACAGAACATGACACACATATTACATACCCAGTATACATGTAGGTTATAGTAGCCATTTAAATTAAACTGATTATGATCACATTACACACATATTACATACCCAGTATACATGTAGGTTATAGTAGCCATTTAAATTAAACTGATTATGATCACATGACACATATATTACATACCCAGTATACATGTAGGTTATAGTAGCCATTTAAATTAAACTGATTATGATCACATGACACATATATTACATACCCAGTATACATGTAGGTTATAGTAGCCATTTAAATTAAACTGATTATGATCACATGACACACATATTACATACCCAGTATACATGTAGGTTATAGTAGCCATTTAAATTAAACTGATTATGATCACATGACACACATATTACATACCCAGTATACATGTAGGTTATAGTAGCCATTTAAATTAAACTGATTATGATCACATGACACACATATTACATACCCAGTATACATGTAGGTTATAGTAGCCATTTAAATTAAACTGAGTATGATCACATGACACACATATTACATACCCAGTATACATGTAGGTTATAGTAGCCATTTAAATTAAACTGATTATGATCACGTGACTCACATATTACATACCAAGTATACATGTAGGTTACAGTAGACATTTAAATTAAACTGATTATGATCACAAATGTAACAGTTACTGATATTGAGCGTGATTATAAATGGAGCGCAAAATGAGAGTGCGCTGCCATATGTTCTAATGGGAGCCTCGTTCTAATGCCGTGAGACACAGCATGAGAGTGATGGCAGCAAATTTAAATACATATTTATATGTTTATATACATATATATTGTTTGTTATAAGTGTATATACATATTAACACAAAAACATATATGTATATAAGCATGTACATATATTTACAGGGCACAAACAGTTCCCATAGACTGTAGTGTAAAGACATTTTTCAGTGCCATTTTTTCTAACATCTCACAGACGCTGACTTTAGCCCCCAAAAGCTGCTAAGTACAAGGGACATTTGATGGACATTTATAAAATTAACCAGCGATCTGAACTCAAATTTTATAAACGCTAATTGCTACCAGGAAATTGTGATAGGAAAAAAACATAATTTATGTAAGAACTTACCTGATAAATTCATTTCTTTCATGTAATTGGCAAGAGTCCATGAGCTAGTGACGTATGGGATATACATTCCTACCAGGAGGGGCAAAGTTTCCCAAACCTCAAAATGCCTATAAATACACCCCCCCCACCACACCCACAATTCAGTTTTACAAATAGAAAGGAGTGAAAGCATCAACAAGGAATTGGAATAATTGTGCTTTATACAAAAAAAATTATAACCACCACAAAAAGGGTGGGCCTCATGGTCTCTTGCTAATATGAAAGAAATGAATTTATCAGGTAAGTTCTTACATAAATTATGTTTGTTTTCTTTCATGTAATTGGCAAGAGTCCATGAGCTAGTGACGTATGGGATAGCAAATACCCAAGATGTGGAACTCCACACAAGAGTCACTAGAGAGGGAGGGATAAAAATAAAGACAGCCAATTCCGCTGAAAAATGAATACACAACCAAATCAAAAGTTTTAATCTTTATAATGAAAAAAAAAACAGAAATTATAAGCAGAAGAATCAAACAGAAACAGCTGCCTGAAGTACTTTTCTACCAACAACTGCTTCTGAAGAAGATAAAACATCAAAATGGTAGAATTTAGTAAAAGTATGCAAAGAAGACCAAGTTGCTGCTTTGCAAATCTGAACAACAGAAGCTTCATTCTTAAAAGCCCAGGAAGTGGAAACTGACCTAGTAGAATGAGCCGTAATCCTCTGAGGCAGGGATTTACCCGACTCCAAATAAGCATGGTGAATCAAAAGCTTTAACCAAGATGCCAAAGAAATGGCAGAAGCCTTCTGACCTTTCCTAGAACCAGAAAAGATAGCAAATAGACTAGAAGTCTTTCTGAAATCTTTAGTAGCTTCAACATAATATTTCAAAGCTCTTACCACATCCAAAGAATGTAAAGATCTCTCTAAAGAATTCTTAGGATTAGAACACAACGAAGGGACAACAATTTCTCTACTAATGTTGTTGGAATTCACAACTTTAGGTAAAAATTTAAACAAAGTCCGCAAAACCACCTTACCCTGATGAAAAATCAGAAAAGGAGACTCACAAGAAAGAGCAGATAATTCAGAAACTCTTCTAGCAGAAGAGATGGCCAAAATGAACAATACTTTCCAAGAAAGTAATTTAATGTCCAGAAAATGCATAGGCTCAAACGGAGGAGCCTGTAAAGCCCTCAAAACCAAATTAAGACTCCAAGGAGGAGAGATTGACTTTAATGACAGGCTTGATATGAACCAAAGCCTATACAAAACAATGAATATCAGGAAGATTAGCAATTTTTCTGTGGAACAGAACAGAAAGAGCAGAGATTTGTCCTTTCAAGGAACTTGCAGACAAACCCTTATCCAAACCATCCTGAAGAAACTGTAAAATTCTAGGAATTCTAAAAGAATGCCAAGAGAATTTATGAGAAGAACACCATGAAATGTAAGTCTTCCAAACTCTGTAATAAATCTTTCTAAACACAGATTTGCGAGCCTGCAACATAGTATTAATCACTGAATCAGAGAAACCTCTATGACTAAGCACTAAGCGTTCAATCTCCATACCTTCAAATTTAATGATTTGAGATCCTGATGGAAAAATGGGCCTTGAGATAGAAGATCTGGCCTTAACGGAAGTGGCCAAGGTTGGCAACTGGACATCCGAACAAGATCCGCATACCAAAACCTGTG
Organism: Bombina bombina; assembly: GCF_027579735.1. Classification (NCBI taxonomy): domain Eukaryota; kingdom Metazoa; phylum Chordata; class Amphibia; order Anura; family Bombinatoridae; genus Bombina; species Bombina bombina. Next base: position 45,784,128 of record NC_069503.1, read on the forward strand.
TGGCCATGCTGGAGCCACCAGCAGTACAAATGAACGCTCCATTATGATTTTGGAAATCACTCTTGGAAGAAGAACTAGAGGCAGAAAGATATAAGCAGGTTGATAACTCCAAGGAAGTGACAACGCATCCACTGCTTCCGCCTGAGGATCCCTGCACAGATACCTGGGAAGTTTCCTGTTTAGATGAGAAGCCATCAGATCTATTTCTGGAAACCCCCACATCTGAACAATCTGAAAAAACACATCTGGGTGAAGAGACCACTCTCCCGGATGTAAAGTCTGGCGACTGCGATAATCCGCTTCTCAATTGTCTATACCTGTGATATGGACCGCAGAGATTAGACATGAGCTGGATTCCGCCCATGCAAGTATCCGAGATACTTCTTTCATAGCTTGAGGACTGTGAGTCCCACCTTGATGATTGACATATGCCACGGTTGTGACATTGTCTGTCTGAAAACAAATAAACGGTTCTCTCTTCAGAAGAGGCCAAAACTGAAGAGCTCTGAGAATCGCACGGAGTTCCAAAATATTGATTGGTAATCTCGCCTCTTAAAATTTCCAAACCCCCTGCGCTGTCAGAGATCCCCAGACATCTCCCCAACCTGAAAGACTTACATCTGTTATAATCACAGTCCAGGTTGGACGAAAAAAGAGGCCCATTGAACTAAACAATGGTGATCTAACCACCAAGTCAGAGATAGTAGAATATTGGGATTTAAGGATATTAATTGTGATATCTTTGTATAATTCCTGCACCATTGGCTCAGCATACAAAGCTGAAGTGGTCTCATGTGAAAACGAGCAAAGGGGATCACGTCCGATGCTGCAGTCATGAGACCTAAAACCTCCATGCACATAGCTACTGAAGGGAATGATTGAAACTGAAGGTTCCGACAAGCTGAAACCAATTTCAGACGTCTTTTGTCTGTTAGAGACAAAGTCATGGATACTGAATCTATTTGGAATCCTAAAAAGGTTACCCTTGTCTGAGGAATCAAGGGACTTTTTGGTAAATTGATCCTCCAACCATGTCTTTGAAGAAACAACACTAGTTGATCCAAAACATCCTTGTAAAATCTTAATCTGCCCCCTACCAGCTGCGCTGGAATGAGGGCCGCACCTTCATGCGGACTTGGGGGCTGATTTTGATTTTTTAAATGGCTTGGATTTATTCCAGACTGGAGAAGGCTTCCAATTGGAAACCGTTCCTTTAGGGAAAGGGTCAGGTTTTTGTTCCTTATTCTGAAGAAAGGAACAAAAACGTTTAGCAGCCCTAAATTTACCCTTAGATTTTTTATCCTGAGGCAAAAAAGCTCCATTCCCCCCAGTAACAGTTGAAATAATAGAATCCAACTGAGAACCAAATAATTTATTACCTTGGAAAGAAAGAGATAGCAACGTTGATTTAGAAGTCATATCAGCATTCCAAGATTTAAGCCATAAAGCTCTTCTAGCTAAAATAGCTAAAGACATATACCTGACATCAATTCTAATGATATAAAAAATGGCATCATAAATGAAATTATTAGCATGTTTAATTAGCTTAACAATGCTATACACATTATGATCTGGTACTTGTTGCTCTAAAGTTTCCAACCAAAAAGTTGAAGCCGCAGCAACATCAGCCAAAGAAATAGCAGGCCTAAGAAGATGACCTGATCATAAATAAGCCTTCCTTAGATAAGATTCAAGCTTCCTATCTAAAGGATCTTTAAAAGAAGTACTATCTGCCGTAGGAATAGTAGTACGCTTAGCAAGAGAAGAGATGGCCCCATCAACTTTGGGGATCTTTTCCCAAAACTCCAATCTATCAGTCGGCAAAGGATACAGTTTCTTAAACCTTGAAGAAGGAGTAAATGAAGTACCCAGTCTATTCCATTCCGTAGAAATTACATCTGAAATAGCATCAGGAACTGGAAAAACCTCTGGAATAACTACATGAGGTTTAAAAACCGAATTTAAATGTTTACTGGTTTTAATATCAAGAGGACTAGTCTCCTCCATATCTAATGCAATCAACACCTCTTTTAATAAGGAACAAATATACTCCATTTTAAAAAAGTATGAAGATTTCTCAGTGTCAATATCTAAGGCAGAATCTTCTGAACCAGATAGATCCTCATCAGAGATAGATAAATCAGAATGCTGTCGGTCATTTAAAAATTCATCGAATTTATGAGAAGTTTTAAAAGACCTTTCACATTTATTAGAAGGTGGTATAACAGACAGAGCCTTCTGAATAGAATTAGAAGCAAATTCTCTCACATTAACAGGAATATCCTGAACATTAGATGTTGAAGGAACAACAACAGGTAATGGATTACTACTAATGAAAATATTGTCTGTGTTTGAAAGTTTATCATGACAACTATCACAAACTACAGCCGGAGGAACAGTTACCACAAGTTTACAACAAATGCACTTAGCTTTGGTAGAACCGACATCAGGCAGCAGGATTCCAGAAGTAGATTCTGAGACAGGGTCAGATTGAGACATCTTGCAATTGTAATAGAAAAAACAACATATAAAGCAAAATTATCAATTTCCTTATATAACAGTTTTAGGAATGGGAAAAAATGCAAACAAAATAAGCCTCTGGAAACCAGAAGCAAAATGAAATAAGGACTTAAATAATGTCAAAAATCTGGCGCCAAGTATGATGCCCACAACTGACAAAATATTTTTTGGCACCAAGAACGTAACACGAGCATCATAGATGATGCAACTACGTGAAAACTCTCGGCGCCAACTAAGACGCCGGAAATGACGAAATTACGTCAACAAACGTAATTCTCATGCCAAAAAAGTCTCGCTCCAAAAATGAAGCAATAAATTATAGCATTTTGCACTCCCGTGAGCCTAACAGCCTGCAATTTAGAAAAGAAAGTAAATTTGAAAATTTTCAGGTAAGAAAAAAATCTTTTTTTTTTATGCATTTCCCAAAATGAAACTGACATTCTGTAAGAAGGAAATATACTGATTAACCTGAATATAAGTACAAAACATATATTTAGAACTTTACATATAAAGTGCCAAACCATAGCTGAGAGTGTCTTAAATAAAAGAAAACATACTTACCAAAAGACACTCATCTACATAAAGTAGATAGCCAAACCAGTACTGAAACGAGAATCAGTAGAGGTAATGGTATATAAGAGTATATCGTCGATCTGAAAAGGGAGGTAGGAGATGATTCTCTATGACCGATAACAGAGAACCTATGAAATAGATCCCCGTTAGGATGACCATTGTATTCAATAGGTAATACTCCCTTCACATCCCTCTGTCATTCACTGCACTCTGAGAGGAACCGGGCTTCAACATGCTGGAAGCGCATATCAACGTAGAAATCTAGCACAAACTTACTTCACCACCTCCATAGGAGGCAAAGTTTGTAAAACTGAATTGTGGGTGTGGTGGGGGGTGTATTTATAGGCATTTTGAGGTTTGGGAAACTTTGCCCCTCCTGGTAGGAATGTTTATCCCATACGTCACTAGCTCATGGACTCTTGCCAATTACATGAAAGAAAAATCATCCACTAGTAATGGCTAATTACTTATTGCACACCAGCAAACAGACACATTAGCATTCCACTTGTAATCTAGCCCATTGTGTCTCATTAAATAAAATCAGTTTCTCATCAGTAATTCCTCTGGTATATAACATGTATAATGCTAAGCGTCTGTTGCTATAAGAAAAGGTTTATCCATATGATGTGCACATTAAATATATCTCCCATAGGTCAATAATTTGAGACTGATGTTCTTGTTTATATAATTCTTTAACACTCTATTTATATAAAGACTCCTTTATTCTCTAAATGTAATTATTTCCTCCCCTATGTAAATCAAACATACAACTCCTAACACTGGCATATTAATAAACAACACTGGGGGTGATTTGGTGGTGAATGGTTGTGTAAACTGGTCAGTATGAGGACAGATTTGTATATTCCTGTTTGGAGTTTGGATTATATCACATTGATATGAGAGAAACTGTGGTGCACATATATAGAGGAACAAAGAACAGCAGGAGAGCGCTTCCAATATGGAGATTTTGTAACTGGGATTTAGTAAGTAATATTTACAACAGGATCCTTTTTTGACTCTTCAATTTAAAGAGTTTGTCTTCCTTAGGATAATTCTTAAAAGGTTTTCAAACTGTGTATATAAAGGTTTATTTTGTGAGTAAATGTTTGGTGTTTTGTGATACCTGACTGGCATGGGATACAATTTTCGATTTATAAACATGTGAAAGGTTTTTCTCCTGTGTGAATTCTTTCATGAGTTTTCAGACTACTCTTTTGTATAAAACATCTTCCACACTCTGTACATGTGAAAGCTTTTTCTCCTGTGTGAATCCTTTCATGAGTTTTCAGATTACTCTTTACTGTAAATCCTTTTCCACACTCTGTACATGTGAAAGGTTTTTTTCCTGTATGAAACCTTTCATGAGTTTTTATATAACTCTTTTGTGGAAAACTTTTTCCACACTCTGTACATGTGAAAGGCTTTTCACCTGTGTGAATCCTTTCATGAGCTTTTAGATCACTCTTTTGTCTAAAACATTTTCCACACTCTGCACATGTGAAAGGCTTTTCTCCTGTGTGACTTCTTTCATGAGATTTTAGATAACTCATATGTGTAAATCCTTTTCCACACTCTGTACATGTGAAAGGATTTTCTCCTGTGTGACTCCTTTCATGAATTTTTAGACTTCTCTTTTCTGTAAAACATTTCCCACACTCTGTACATGTGAAAGGCTTTTCTCCTGTGTGACTCCTTTCATGAGCTTTCAGATGACTTATATGTGCAAAAGTTTTTCCACACTCTGTACATGTGAAAGTTTTTTCTCCTGTGTGAATCCTTTCATGAGTTTTCAGATTACACTTCAGTGTAAAACATTTTCCACACTCTGAACATGTGAATGACTTTTCTCCTGTGTGACTCCTTACATGAGTTTTCAGATTACTCGTGTTTGTAAAACTTTTTCCACATTTTGTACATGTTAAAGGTTTCTCCTCTATGTGGGTCTTTTCATGAGATATAAGATTTCCCTTGGATGTGAAACATCTCCCACACTCTGTACATGTGAAAGGTTTCTCCCCTTTGTGGCTCTTTTTGTGATACATAAGGTTTCCTTTAGATGTAAAACATCTCCCACATTCTGTACATGTGTGAGGTTTCCCATTTGTATTAATAATTTGGCTAAATTTAAGACTTTTCCCCTCTTTAAACTCAGTAAATGTGTGTGGTTTATCCTCTGGGATCATAATTTCACTAGATACGGCATACATTTTGTCCTCTTGTTTGATGACTAAATTACTTTCTGTACATAATGATTGCTGCCCAGTTCCTGACAATTCTCCATCTCCTTTAAATATCTGCTGTGATTTCCCCAATGTTTGTGAATAGTCATTAGTGTCTAAGACGTTTGGAGTCTGCTGTATCATGCTGATGCTTCCTGTAGTGAAGGATGGGTATGAACTACTCAAGTGATTGTCTACATAAAAAGAAAAGGAATAAAGAAAATAAATAATATTTATTCTTTATAATGGAATCTATCTTAATACAATAATCATATTTATTTACACTACATAAAATGGCTTTTGTTTTATGTTCATTTTAAAATTGATTAACCTGTAAATTACAAATTAAAACAACAAAAGACAAATTATGTAAATATTTCTACATCATAATAAACTAAACCACTGATTACTGATGAAAACAATTTATAGGGCCCCATTAAATAAGGTGTAGGTGGATAATGTTCATGGCCAGATCTGCCAGGGAACAAGTACATCTGTATTCTGGGCAAGAGAGGTGGCATCCACCATCCTCATTTAACATTGCACAAGCAACTGCACATAAAGCCCTGCCCAGCTCATGCTCAACCAGTGGGGTGAGAATATGATGGGGCCGATTTATTAAATGTCGGACGGACATGATCCTCTGTAGCGGACATGTCCACCCAACATTACTAAATGCCGACAGCATACTCTATCAGTATTTATCATTTCTGATGAAATGCCTGTGCAATGCTGCCCCCTGCACATTCGCGGCCAATCGGTCTCTAGCAGGGGGGGGGGGGGGGGTCTTACAACCGCTGCTTTTTAACTCCTTAATCCGGCGAGCAGCATTGACTGGTAATAAATTGATCCCGGTGTCTTAATCATCACAGACTAATAATAATTATGAGATGTTTTGAAAAGGCTAAAGAGCAGTGATCTTATGATGATTTTTAGCTTTGGGCTGTGGTTGTTTGATTTCTATAATCAGACAAAAACAGAATTTATGTTTACCTGATAAATTACTTTCTCCAACGGTGTGTCCGGTCCACGGCGTCATCCTTACTTGTGGGATATTCTCTTCCCCAACAGGAAATGGCAAAGAGCCCAGCAAAGCTGGTCACATGATCCCTCCTAGGCTCCGCCTTCCCCAGTCATTCGACCGACGTAAAGGAGGAATATTTGCATAGGAGAAATCATATGATACCGTGGTGACTGTAGTTAGAGAAAATAAATCATCAGACCTGATTAAAAAACCAGGGCGGGCCGTGGACCGGACACACCGTTGGAGAAAGTAATTTATCAGGTAAACATAAATTCTGTTTTCTCCAACATAGGTGTGTCCGGTCCACGGCGTCATCCTTACTTGTGGGAACCAATACCAAAGCTTTAGGACACGGATGATGGGAGGGAGCAAATCAGGTCACCTAGATGGAAGGCACCACGGCTTGCAAAACCTTTCTCCCAAAAATAGCCTCAGAAGAAGCAAAAGTATCAAATTTGTAAAATTTGGTAAAAGTGTGCAGTGAAGACCAAGTCGCTGCCTTACATATCTGATCAACAGAAGCCTCGTTCTTGAAGGCCCATGTGGAAGCCACAGCCCTAGTGGAATGAGCTGTGATTCTTTCAGGAGGCTGCCGTCCGACAGTCTCATAAGCCAATCTGATGATGCTTTTAAGCCAAAAAGAGAGAGAGGTAGAAGTTGCTTTTTGACCTCTCCTTTTACCAGAATAAACAACAAACAAGGAAGATGTTTGTCTGAAATCCTTTGTAGCCTCTAAATAGAACTTTAGAGCACGAACTACATCCAAATTGTGCAACAAACGTTCCTTCTTTGAAACTGGATTCGGACACAAAGAAGGCACAACTATCTCCTGGTTAATATTTTTGTTAGAAACAACTTTCGGAAGAAAACCAGGTTTAGTACGCAAAACCACCTTATCTGCATGGAACACCAGATAAGGAGGAGAACACTGCAGAGCAGATAACTCTGAAACTCTTCTAGCAGAAGAAATTGCAACCAAAAACAAAACTTTCCAAGATAATAACTTAATATCTACGGAATGTAAGGGTTCAAACGGAACCCCTTGAAGAACTGAAAGAACTAAATTGAGACTCCAAGGAGGAGTCAAAGGTTTGTAAACAGGCTTGATTCTAACCAGAGCCTGAACAAAAGCCTGAACATCTGGCACAGCCGCCAGCTTCTTATGAAGTAAAACAGATAAAGCAGAAATCTGTCCCTTCAAAGAACTTGCAGATAATCCTTTCTCCAAACCCTCTTGTAGAAAGGATAGAATCTTAGGAATTTTTACCCTGTTCCATGGGAATCCTTTCGATTCGCACCAACAGATATATTTTTTCCATACTTTATGGTAAATTTTTCTAGTTACAGGCTTTCTAGCCTGAATAAGAGTATCAATGACAGAATCTGAGAACCCACGCTTTGATAAAATCAAGCGTTCAATCTCCAAGCAGTCAGTTGGAGTGATGCCAGATTCGGATGTTCGAACGGACCTTGAACAAGAAGGTCCCGTCTCAAAGGTAGCTTCCATGGGGGAGCCGATGACATATTCACCAGGTCTGCATACCAAGTTCTGCGTGGCCACGCAGGAGCTATCAAGATCACCGAAGCCCTCTCCTGATTGATCCTGGCTACCAGCCTGGGAATGAGAGGAAACGGTGGGAACACATAAGCTAGGTTGAAGGTCCAGGGCTCTACTAGTGCATCTACTAGAGTCGCCTTGGGATCCCTGGATCTGGACCCGTAGCAAGGAACCTTGAAGTTCTGACGAGACGCCATCAGATCCATGTCTGGAATGCCCCATAATTGAGTTATTTGGGCAAAGATTTCCGGATGGAGTTCCCACTCCCCCGGATGAAATGTCTGACGACTCAGAAAATCCGCTTCCCAATTTTCCACTCCTGGGATGTGGATTGCAGACAAGTGGCAGGAGTGAAGCTCCGCCCATTGAATTACTTTGGTCACTTCTTCCATCGCCAGGGAACTCCTTGTTCCCCCCTGATGGTTGATATATGCAACAGTCGTCATGTTGTCTGATTGAAACCTTATGAATTTGGCCTTTGCTAGTTGAGGCCAAGCCTTGAGAGCATTGAATATCGCTCTCAGTTCCAGAATGTTTATCGGGAGAAGAGATTCTTCCCGAGACCATAGACCCTGAGCTTTCAGTAGTTTCCAGACCGCGCCCCAGCCCACCAGGCTGGCGTCGGTCGTTACAATGACCCACTCTGGTCTTCTGAAGCTCATCCCTTGGGACAGGTTGTCCAGGGTCAGCCACCAACGGAGTGAATCTCTGGTCCTCTGATCTACTTAGATCGTCGGGGACAAATCTGTATAATCCCCATTCCACTGTCTGAGCATGCACAGTTGTAATGGTCTTAGATGAATTCGCGCAAAAGGAACTATGTCCATTGCCGCAACCATCAAACCTATTACTTCCATGCACTGCGCTATGGAAGGAAGAAGAACAGAATGAAGTACTTGACAAGAGCTTAGAAGTTTTGATTTTCTGGCTTCTGTCAGAAAAATCTTCATTTCCAAGGAGTCTATTATTGTTCCCAAGAAGGGAACTCTTGTTGACGGGAATAGAGAACTTTTTTCTACGTTCACTTTCCACCCGTGAGATCTGAGAAAGGCTAGGACAATGTCCGTATGAGCCTTTGCTTGTGGCAGAGACGACGCTTGAATCAGTATGTCGTCCAAGTAGGGTACTACTGCAATGCCCCTTGGTCTTAGCACCGCTAGAAGGGACCCTAGTACCTTTGTGAAAATTCTTGGAGCAGTGGCTAGTCCGAATGGGAGTGCCACAAACTGGTAATGCTTGTCCAGAAAGGCGAATCTTAGGAACCGATGATGTTCCTTGTGGATAGGAATATGTAGATATGCATCCTTTAAATCCACCGTGGTCATGAATTGACCTTCCTGGATGGTAGGAAGAATTGTCCAAATGGTTTCCATCTTGAACGATGGGACCTTGAGAAATTTGTTTAGGATCTTGAGATCCAAAATTGGCCTGAATGTTCCCTCTTTTTTGGGAACTATTAACAGATTGGAGTAAAACCCCATCCCTTGTTCTCCTAATGGAACAGGATGAATCACTCCCATTTTTAACAGGTCTTCTACACAATGTAAGAATGCCTGTCTTTTTATTTGGTCTGAAGACAACTGAGACCTGTGGAACCTTCCCCTTGGAGGTAGTTCCTTGAATTCCAGGAGATAACCTTGAGAAACTATTTCTAGCGCCCAAGGATCCTGAACATCTCTTGCCCAAGCCTGAGCGAAGAGAGAGAGTCTGCCCCCCACAAGATCCGGTCCCGGATCGGGGGCCAGCGTCTCATGCTGTCTTAGTAGCGGTAGCGGGCTTCTTGGCCTGCTTACCCTTGTTCCAGCCTTGCATCGGTCTCCAGGCTGGCTTGGTTTGAGAAGAATTACCCTCTTGCTTAGAGGATGTAGAATTTGAGGCTGGTCCGTTTCTGCGAAAGGGACGAAAATGTGTTTTATTTTTAGCCTTAAAAGACCTATCCTGAGGAAGGGCGTGGCCCTTTCCCCCAGTGATGTCTGAAATAATCTCTTTCAAGTCAGGGCCAAACAGCGTTTTCCCCTTGAAAGGGATGTTAAGCAATCTGTTCTTGGAGGACACATCCGCTGACCAAGACTTCAGCCAAAGCGCTCTGCGCGCCACAATAGCAAAACCTGAATTTTTCGCCGCTAATCTAGCTAACTGCAAAGTGGCGTCTAAGGTTAAAGAGTTAGCCAACTTAAGTGCTTGAACTCTGTCCATAACCTCCTCATAAGAAGATGCTTGATTGAGCGACTTTTCTAGTTCCTCGAACCAGAAACACGCTGCTGTAGTGACAGGAACAATGCATGAAATTGGTTGTAGAAGGTAACCTTGCTGAACAAACATCTTTTTAAGCAAACCCTCTAATTTTTTATCCATAGGATCTTTGAAAGCACAGCTATCTTCTATAGGGATAGTGGTGCGTTTGTTTAGAGTAGAAACCGCCCCCTCGACCTTGGGGACTGTCTGCCATAAGTCCTTCCTGGGGTCGACCATAGGAAATAATTTCTTAAATATAGGGGGATATGCCGGGCCTTTCCCATTCTTTATTTACAATGTCCGCCACCCGCTTGGGTATAGGAAAAGCTTCGGGCGGCACCGGGACCTCTAAGAACCTGTCCATCTTACATAATTTCTCTGGAATGACCAAATTGTCACAATCATCCAGAGTAGATAACACCTCCTTAAGCAGAGCGCGGAGATGTTCCAATTTAAATTTAAATGTAATAACGTCAGGTTCAGCTTGTTGAGAAATGTTTCCTGAATCTGAAATTTCTCCCTCAGACAAAACCTCCCTAGCCCCTTCAGACTGGTGTAAGGGCATGTCAGAACCATTATCATCAGCGTCCTCATGCTCTTCTGTATCTAAAACAGAGCAGTCGCGCTTTCGCTGATAAGTGGGCATTTTGGCTAAAATGTTTTTAATAGAATTATCCATTACAGCCGTTAATTGTTGCATAGTAAGGAGGATTGGCGCACTAGATGCACTAGGGGCCTCCTGAGTGGGCAAGACTGGTGTAGACATAGAAGGGGATGATGCAGTACCATGCTTACTCCCCTCACTTAAGGAATCATTTTGGGCAACATTATTATCAGTGGCAAATGGATAGGAACCTTGGCTTCCGAACATACAGAACATCGTCTATCTGATAGTTCAGACATGTTAATAGGCATAAACTTGATAACAAAGCACAAAAAACGTTTTAAAATAAAACCGTGACTGTCTCTTTAAATTTTAAACTGAACACACTTTTTTACTGAATATACGCAAAAGTATGAAGGGAATGTTCAAAATTCACCAAAATTTCACCACAGTGTCATAAAGCCTTAAAAGTATTGCACACCAAATTTGAAAGCTTTAACTCTTAAAATAACGGAACCGGAGCCGTTTTTACATTTAACCCCTATACAGTCCCTGGTATCTGCTTTGCTGAGACCCAACCAAGCCCAGAGGGGAATACGATACCAAATGACGCCTTCAATAAGCTTTTTCAGTGGATCTGAGCTCCTCACACATGCATCTGCATGCCTTGCTTCTCAAAAACAACTGCGCATTAGTGGCGCGAAAATGAGGCTCTGCCTATGACTAGAAAAGGCCCCCAGTGAAAAAGGTGTCCAATACAGTGCCTGTCCGTTTTTTTAACAAAATTGCCAAGATTAAAATAACTCTCCAAAGTTATAAACCATTAAATATGCTTATATAGTAATCGTTTTGGCCCAGAAAAATGTCTACCAGTCTTTAAAGCCCTTGTGAAGCCCTTTTATTCTTATATTGAAAATTAAGAAAATGGCTTACCGGATCCCATAGGGAAAATGACAGCTTCCAGCATTACCAAGTCTTGTTAGAAATGTGTCATACCTCAAGCAGCCAAAGTCTGCTGACTGTTTCCCCCAACTGAAGTTAATTCCTCTCAACAGTCCTGTGTGGAAACAGCCATCGATTTTAGTAACGGTTGCTAAAATCATTTTCCTCTTACAAACAGAAAACATAATTTATGTAAGAACTTACCTGATAAATTCATTTCTTTCATATTAACAAGAGTCCATGAGCTAGTGACGTATGGGATATACATTCCTACCAGGAGGGGCAAAGTTTCCCAAACCTTAAAATGCCTATAAATACACCCCTCACCACACCCACAAATCAGTTTAACGAATAGCCAAGAAGTGGGGTGATAAGAAAAAAAGTGCGAAGCATATAAAATAAGGAATTGGAATAATTGTGCTTTATACAAAAAAATCATAACCACCCCAAAAAAGGGTGGGCCTCATGGACTCTTGTTAATATGAAAGAAATGAATTTATCAGGTAAGTTCTTACATAAATTATGTTTTCTTTCATGTAATTAACAAGAGTCCATGAGCTAGTGACGTATGGGATAATGACTACCCAAGATGTGGATCTTTCCACACAAGAGTCACTAGAGAGGGAGGGATAAAATAAAGACAGCCAATTCCTGCTGAAAATAATCCACACCCAAAATAAAGTTTAACAAAAAACATAAGCAGAAGATTCAAACTGAAACCGCTGCCTGAAGAACTTTTCTACCAAAAACTGCTTCAGAAGAAGAAAATACATCAAAATGGTAGAATTTAGTAAAAGTATGCAAAGAGGACCAAGTTGCTGCTTTGCAGATCTGGTCAACCGAAGCTTCATTCCTAAACGCCCAGGAAGTAGATACTGACCTAGTAGAATGAGCTGTAATTCTCTGAGGCGGAATTTTACCCGACTCAACATAGGCAAGATAAATTAAAGATTTCAACCAAGATGCCAAAGAAATGGCAGAAGCTTTCTGGCCTTTCCTAGAACCGGAAAAGATAACAAATAGACTAGAAGTCTTACAGAAAGATTTCGTAGCTTCAACATAATATTTCAAAGCTCTAACAACATCCAAAGAATGCAACGATTTCTCCTTAGAATTCTTAGGATTAGGACATAATGAAGGAACCACAATTTCTCTACTAATGTTGTTGGAATTCACAACTTTAGGTAAAAATTCAAAAGAAGTTCGCAACACCGCCTTATCCTGATGAAGAATCAGAAAAGGAGACTCATAAGAAAGAGCAGATAATTCAGAAACTCTTCTGGCAGAAGAGATGGCCAAAAGGAACAAAACTTTCCAAGAAAGTAATTAATATCCAATGAATGCATAGGTTCAAATGGAGGAGCTTGAAGAGCCCCCAGAACCAAATTCAAACTCCAAGGAGGAGAAATTGACTTAATGACAGGCTTTATACGAACCAAAGCTTGTACAAAACAATGAATATCAGGAAGAATAGCAATCTTTCTGTGAAAAAGAACAGAAAGAGCAGAGATTTGACCTTTTAAGGAACTTGCGGACAAACCCTTATCTAAACCATCCTGAAGAAATTGTAATATTCTCGGTATTCTAAAAGAATGCCAAGAAAAATGATGAGAAAGACACCAAGAAATATAAGTCTTCCAGACTCTATAATATATCTCTCTGGATACAGATGTACGAGCCTGTAACATAGTATTAATCACAGAGTCAGAGAAACCTCTTTGACCAAGAATCAAGCGTTCAATCTCCATACCTTTAAATTTAAGGATTTCAGATCCTGATGGAAAAAAGGACCTTGAGACAAAAGGTCTGGTCTTAACGGAAGAGTCCACGGTTGGCAAGAGGCCATCCGGACAAGATCCGCATACCAAAACCTGTGAGGCCATGCCGGAACTACCAGCAGAACAAACGAGCATTCCTTCAGAATCTTGGAGATTACTCTTGGAAGAAGAACTAGAGGCGGAAAGATATAGGCAGGATGATACTTCCAAGGAAGTGAAAATGCATCCACTGCCTCCGCCTGAGGATCCCGGGATCTGGACAGATACCTGGGAAGTTTCTTGTTTAGATGAGAAGCCATCAGAACTATTTCTGGAAGTTCCCACATTTGAACAATCTGAAGAAATACCTCTGGGTGAAGAGACCATTCGCCCGGATGCAACGTTTGGCGACTGAGATAATCCGCTTTCCAATTGTCCATACCTGGGATATAAACCGCAGAGATTAGACAGGAGCTGGATTCCGCCCAAACCAAAATTCGAGATACTTCTTTCATAGCCAGAGGACTGTGAGTCCCTCCTTGATGATTGATGTATGCCACAGTTGTGACAATGTCTTATCTGAAAACAATGAACAACTCTCTCTTCAGAAGAGGCCAAGACTGAAGAGCTCTGAAAATTGCACGGGGTTCCAAAATATTGATCGGAAATCTCACCTCCTGAGATTCCCAAACCCCTTGTGCCGTCAGATACCCCCACACAGCTCCCCAACCTGTAAGACTCGTATCTGTTGAGATTATAGTCCAGGTCGGAAGAACAAAGAAGCCCCCTGAACTAAACGATGGTGATCTGTCCACCATGTCAGAGAGTGTCGTAAAATCGGTTTAAAGATATTAATTGAGATATCTTTGAGTAATCCCTGCACCATTGGTTCAGCATACAGAGCTGAAGAGGTCGCATGTGAAAACGAGCAAAGGAGATCGCATCTGATGCGGCAGTCCTAAGATCCAACATTTCCATGCATAAAGCTACCAAAGGGAATGATTGTGACTGAAGGTTTTGACAAGCTGATATCAATGTTAAACTTCTCTTGTCTGACAAGGACAGAGTCATAGACACTGAATTTATCTAGAAACCTAAAAAGGTTACCCTTGTCTGAGGAATCAATAAACTGATTGGTAAATTGATCCTCCAACCATGAACTTGAAGAAACAACACAAGTCGATTCGTATGAGATTCTTCGAAAATGAGAAGACTGAGCAAGTACCAAGATATCGTCCAAATAAGGAAATACCAAAACCCTATTCTCTGATTACAGAAAGAAGGGCACCGAGAACCTTTGAAAAAAATTCTTGGAACTGAGGCTAGGCCAAATAGTAGAGCCACAAAACTGGTAATGCTTGTCTAAAAAGAGAATCTCAGACACTAAAAATGATCTGGATGAATCGGAATATGCAGATACACATCCTGTAAATCTATTGTAGACATATAATGCCCTTGCTAAACAAAAGGCAGGATAGTCCTACAGTAACCATCTTGAATGTTGGTATCCTAACATAACGATTCAATAATGATAGATCCAGAACTGGTCTGAAGGAATTGACCTTCTTTGGTACAATGAAGAGATAAAATAAAACCCCAGCCCCTGTTCCAGAACTGGAACTGGCATAAATACTCCAGCCAACTCTAGATCTGAAACACATTTCAGAAATACTGAGCCTTGCTGTGTCAATTGGGACACGGGAAAGAAAAGAATCTCTTAGCAGGAGGCCTTAACTTGAAGCCAATTCTGTACCTTTCTGAAACAATGTTTCTGAAACCAGAGATTAAGAACGGAATTGATCCAAATTTCTTTGAAGAAAACGTAATCTGCCCCATACCAGCTGAGCTGGAATAAGGGCCGCACCTTCATAGGTACTTAGGAGCTGGCTATAGGATTCTATAAGGCTTGGATATATTCCAAACTGGAAATAGTTTCCAAACTGATACCGCTCCTGAGGATGAAGGATCAGGCTTTTGTTCCTTGTTGTGAGGAAAGGAACGAAATGATTATTTACCCTGGAAAGAAAGGGAAAGCAAAGTTGACTTAGAAGACATGTCAGCATTCCAAGTTTAATCCATAAAGCTTTTCTAGCTAAAATAGCTAGAGACATATACCTGACATCAACTCTAATGATATCAAAAGATGGTATCACCAATAAAATTATTAGCATGTTATAGAATAATAATAATGCTATAAAATTATGATCTGTTACTTGTTGCGCTAAAGCTTCTAACCAAAAAAGTTGAAGCTGCAGCAACATCCGCTAAAAATATAGCAGGTCTAAGAAGATTACCTGAACATAAGTAAGCTTTTCTTAGAAAGGATTCAATTTTCCTATCTAAAGGATCCTTAAATGAAGTACTATCTGCCATAGGAATAGTAGTACATTAGCAGGAGTAGAGACAGCCCCATAACCTTAGGGATTTTTGTCCCAACAAACTCTAATCTGTCAGATGGCACAGGATATAATTTGCTTAAACGTCTAGAAGGAGTAAATAAATTACCCAAATTATTCCATTCCCTGGAAATTACTTCAGAAATAGCATCAGGGAGATAAAACACTTCTGGAATAACTACAGGAGATTTAAAAACCTTATTTAAACGTTTACATTCAGTATCAAGAGGACCAGAATCCTCTATTTCTAATGCAAATAACACTTCTTTAAGTAAAGAACGAATAAATTCCATCTTGAACAAATACAAAGATTTATCAGCATCAACCTCTGAAACAGATATCAGAATGATGATGTTCATTTAAAAATTCATCTGAAAAAAAGAGAAGTTTTAAAAGACTTTTATGTATACTAGAAGGAGAAATAACAGACATAGCCTTCTTAATGGATTTAAAAAATAAAATCTCTTATGTTATCAGGAACACTCTGAAAATTAGATGTTGACGGACAGCAACAGGTAATGTAACAGTACTAAAGGAAATTTTATCTGCATTAATAAGTTTGACATGACATGCAATACAAATAACAGCTGGAGAAACAGATACCAAAAGTTTATAGCAGACTTAGCTTGGTAGCTCCAGCACTGTGCAGTGATTTTCCTGTAGTAACTTCTGACTCAGTTGCAACGTGGAACATCTTGCAATATGTAAAAGAAAAAAACAACATATAAAGCAAAATTGATCAAATTCCTTAAATGACAGTTTCAGGAATGGGAAAAAAATGCCAGTGAACAAGCTTCTAGCAACCAGAAGCAATAAATAATGAGACTTAAATAATGTGGAGACAAAAATGACGCCCATATTTTTTAGCGCCAAAAAAGATGCCCACATTATTTGGCGCCTAAATGCTTTTGGCGCCAAAAATGACGCCACATCCGGAACGCCGACATTTTTGACGCAAAATAACGTCAAAAAATGACGCAACTTCCGGCGACACGTATGACGCCGGAAACGGAAAAGAATTTTTGCGCCAAAAAAGTCCGCGCCAAGAATGACGCAATAAGATGAAGCATTTTCAGCCCCCGCGAGCCTAACAGCCCACAGGGAAAAAAGTCAAATTTTTGAGGTAAGAAAAAATATGATAATTCAATGCATAATCCCAAATATGAAACTGACTGTCTGGAAATAAGGAAAGTTGAACATTCTGAGTCAAGGCAAATAAATGTTTGAATACATATATTTAGAACTTTATAAATAAAGTGCCCAACCATAGCTTAGAGTGTCACAGAAAATAAGACTTACTTACCCCAGGACACTCATCTACATGTTTGTAGAAAGCCAAACCAGTACTGAAACGAGAATCAGTAGAGGAAATGGTAAATATAAGAGTATATCGTCGATCTGAAAAGGGAGGTAAGAGATGAATCTCTACGACCGATAACAGAGAACCTTATGAAATAGACCCCGTAGAAGGAGATCACTGCATTCAATAGGCAATACTCTCTTCACATCCCTCTGACATTCACTGCACGCTTGAGAGGAAAACCGGGCTCCAACTTGCTGCGGAGCGCATATCAACGTAGAATCTAGCACAAACTTACTTCACCACCTCCCTTGGAGGCAAAGTTTGTAAAACTGATTTGTGGGTGTGGTGAGGGGTGTATTTATAGGCATTTTAAGGTTTGGGAAACTTTGCCCCTCCTGGTAGGAATGTATATCCCATACGTCACTAGCTCATGGACTCTTGTTAATTACATGAAAGAAATCTTCATCTCTTTTCTGTTTCAGAGTAAATAGTACATACCAGCACTATTTTAAAATAACAAACTCTTGATTGAAGAATAAAAACTACATTTAAACACCAAAAAACTCTGAGCCATCTCCATGGAGATGTTGCCTGTGCAACGGCAAAGAGAATGACTGGGGAAGGCGGAGCCTAGGAGGGATCATGTGACCAGCTTTGCTGGGCCCTTTGCCATTTCCTGTTGGGGAAGAGAATATCCCACAAGTAAGGATGACGCCGTGGACCGGACACACCTATGTTGGAGAAACTTTATTATTTTTAATAATACTCATTGTTAAATTAAGAACACAAATCAGTGGTGGTTCTGGGGTGGAGAAAACTCACTGGGGAGTTATGGGAGTTCCATGAGCTGGGTCAGGGCAGGGAAGGTAGAGTTGCAGATGTTCTGAGAGCAGGTGTTGACACAAATGCAGATATAAATACAATACATACAGAGAGAAGCACACTCACAGGAATGAACAACTAGCTCAATAGCATTGTTAGCCTGCTATGGCGATTTACCATCTGGGTGCAGCTTTTTTAAGCCCAGTAATGATTTTCACAGAGTAAAACTTTCCTGTAGTATATCAGTCCAGCGTTGAAATATCCGGCAATTCCTCTCTGAACAAGGAACACAGCAACCCCAGATGATCATTTCGGCCTTCATTTGGCCTCATCAGTGAGGTGTAGCCATATTCCTCTAAGCACACTGAGCCAGGTGTCCACGTCTGGTTTCCCCTTTTTCCCTTAGGGAGATTCAATACATACAGAGAGAAGCACGCTCACAGGAACAAGAAACTAGCTCAATACCATTGCTAGCCTGTTCTATGGTAATTTACCACCTGGGTGCGTCTTCTTTTAGCCCAGTAATGCTTTTCACAGTGTAGTATATCAGTCTGATCCCGCCTCTTATGGTCAGTCCAGCGCCGTAATAACAGGCAATTTCTCTCTGAACAAGGAACACAGATAGGGAAATATCCCACAAGGATTATAGCTAAAAGGAGATGCACCAGGTGGTAAATCGCCATAAAACAGGCTAACAATAGTATTGATCCAGTTGTTCATTCCTGTGAGTGTGCTTCTCTCTGTATGTATTTAGTCTCCCTAAGAAAAATAGGGGAACCAGACGTGGACTCCTTTCTCAGTGTGCTTAGAGAAATATGGCTACACCTCACTGACGAGGTCCAATGAAGGCCAAAATGATCGCCTAGGGTTGATGTGTTCCTTGTTCAGAGAGGAATTGTCTGTTATTTCAGCGCTGGACTGACCGTAATAGGCGGGATCAGACTGATATACTACAGGAAAGTTCTTCTCTGTGAAAAGTATTACTGGGCTAAAAGAAGCTGCACTCAGTTGGTAAATCGCCATAGAACAGGCTAACAATGGTATAGAGCTGGTTGTTTGTTCCTGTGAGTGCACTTCTCTCTATATGGATATAAATATAATAGTTTATATTTGTTTAATGAGTGGTCTATTTTATTTTCCCAGTAATTAAAGTCAGCATAATATCTATTTTACTCACCTAACACATATGAGTTCATGCTGATAACAGGCTCCAATGACTGTGCTCAGGAAGAAGGTTCCCTTATTCACTCCAGTTATATCAATACCTGATATCTCTCAGTGCTATGGTTGTGTCTGTAAAAAGTATATTAAATGGTTTAGACAGATAATAATAAATAATGGTTCTGATTAACTGTACGTATGGTATAATTAAAGGCACACATAACAATTCATGTGATACAGATCAGCTGTTTAGGTTATTACATATGTGCTATTGATTCTGCACAAGGATTTAGTACAGTTAGCTCTATGGGTGTTATAGTTGCACCTTAAATATTTATTTTTCCAGAACTTTACAAGTACACTATAAGCTCAGGAGTAGACAATCTATTTATGAGTGGGACAAACCACAACCTTACAAATATATTATAATCATTTTTTCCATTATTTATATCAAAGAGCAGCACTTACACAAATGTTAAATAAGAGTTGTTTATATGTAATTTAAATCTATTACTACAGTATTGATATTGTACTTTCTACAGATCCTCACTGTCAGACATTTTCTATTTACTAAAAATAAAATGTGTAACAAAAACCACACACAAATAGTGATAATAATACAGACCAATATGTAGTACTGACCAATATGTAGTAATATATCCAACGTGAAAAGAGTCTTTAATGGAGACAGTAGCACAAATACAAATAGTGATAATAATACAGACCAATATGTAGTACCGACCAATATGTAGTAATATATCCAACGTGAAAAGAGTCTTTAATGGAGACAGTAGAACAAATACAAATAGTGATAATAATACAGACCAATATGTAGTACCGACCAATATGTAGTAATATATCCAACGTGAAAAGAGTCTTTAATGGAGACAGTACCACAAATACAAATAGTTATAATAATACAGACCAATATGTAGCACCGACCAATATGTAGTAATATATCCAACGTGAAAAGAGTATTTAATGGAGACAGTACCACAAATACAAATAGTGATAATAATACAGACCAATATGTAGTACCGACCAATATGTAGTAATATATCCAACGTGAAAAGAGTCTTTAATGGAGACCGTACCACAAATACAAATAGTCCATACGATGTTCCTCAGAAGGAAGAGAAAGAAACACATCATAGCATAATACTGTGTAATCTTCAATCCCCAGATGGAAGGCAGACGCAGAATACTCTCATTAGTTAGAGCTTCAACAGCTCGAGATAATCAGCTCTATTGTGCAGACCCCAGGCAGACTGGATACAGACACAGACAAATGCTTAAAGGGACATTAAACACTTTGAGATGGTAATATAAAATGATAAATTGTATATAATAAAACAACTCTGCAATATACTTTCATTATTTATTTTGTCCTCTTTGCCTGTAATTCCATTCTAAAATTGTGAGCTTTTCAGTTCCTGTTAGAAATGGAAGTGCAGAACACTGTTAAATCCAGCCCAACCATTGGCTGCACACTCTAGTGACCTATTTATAACTGACCCTAATTGGCCACAGCAAAGAAGGTAACACAAGTTACAACATGGCAGCTCCCAGTGTTTTATAGACACTAAAACTTTACACTTATTTTGTCACTTTTTAAACAACTAATGAAACTTTAAAAAATACATCTACATGTTAGTCATGGACTAATCTTTTCTTTGAATGCATCATTCTATCTAGCATGCATTTAGTGTTTAATGTCCCTTTAAAGCAAATGAACAATTTATTAATAACAAAATCCAAAGTTCTTGTAGCTCACTAAGGCTACCAGGTACAAACATACACAGATACTATGCGTGTGATAGTCCGTTGTTACAGAACGTATGAAGCTACACACTGTATCTGTAGTCTGAGATACCCCTCCGTTATTACAGACCGTATGAAGCTACACACTGTATCTGTAGTCTGAGATACTCCTCCGTTGTTACAGACCATATGAAGCTACACACTGTATCTGTAGTCTGAGATAACCCTCCATTGTTACAGACCGCATGAAGCTACACACTGTATCTGTAGTCTGAGATACCCCTCTGCTGTTACAGACCGTATGAAGCTACACACTGTATCTGTAGTCTGAGATACCCCTCTGCTGTTACAGACCGTATGAAGCTACACACTGTATCTGTAGTCTGAGATACCCCTCTGCTGTTACAGACCGTATGAAGCTACACACTGTATCTGTAGTCTGAGATACCGCTCCGTTGTTACAGATCGTATGAAGCTACACACTGTATCTGTAGTCTGAGATACCCCTCTGCTGTTACAGACCGTATGAAGCTACACACTGTATCTGTAGTCTGAGATACCGCTCCGTTGTTACAGATCGTATGAAGCTACACACTGTATCTGTAGTCTGAGATACCCCTCCGTTGTAACAGATCGTATGAAGCTACACACTGTATCTGTAGTCTGAGATACCCCTCCGTTGTTACAGATCGTATGAAGCTACACACTGTATCTGTAGTCTGAGATACCCCTCCGTTGTTACAGACCGCATGAAGCTACACACTGTATCTGTTGTCTGAGATACCTCTCCGTTGTTACAGACCGTATGAAGCTACACACTGTATCTGTAGTCTGAGATACCCCTCCACTGTTACAGACCGTATGAAGCTACACACTGTTTCTGTAGTCTGAGATTCCCCTCCGTTGTTACAGACCGCATGAAGCTACACACTGTATCTGTAGTCTGAGATACCCCTCCGCTGTTACAGACCATATGAAGCTACAAACTGTATCTGTAGTCTGAGATACCCCTCCGTTGTTACAGACCGCATGAAGCTACACACTGTATCTGTAGTCTGAGATACCCCTCCGTTGTTACAGACCGTATGAAGCTACACACTGTATCTGTAGTCTGAGATACCCCTCCGTTGTTACAGACCGTATGAAGCTACAACCTGTATCTGTAGTCTGAGATACCCCTCCACTGTTACAGACCGTATGAAGCTACACACTGTATCTGTAGTCTGAGATACCCCTCCGTTGTTACAGACCGTATGAAGCTACACACTGTATCTGTAGTCTGAGATACCCCTCCACTGTTACAGACCGTATGAAGCTACACACTGTATCTGTAGTCTGAGATACCCCTCCGTTGTTACAGACCATATGAAGCTAAACACTGTAAATGTAGTCTGAGATACCCCTCTGCTGTTACAGACAGGATGAAGCTACACACTGTATCTGTAGTCTGAGATACCCCTCCGTTGTTACAGACCGTATGAAGCTACACACTGTATCTGTAGTCTGAGATACCCCTCTGCTGTTACAGACCGCACAAAGCAACACACTGTATCTGTAGTCTGAGATACCCCTCCGTTGTTACAGACCATATGAAGCTACACACTGTATCTGTAGTCTGAGATACCCCTCCGTTGTTACAGACCGTATGAAGCTACACACTGTATCTGTAGTCTGAGGTACCCCTCTGCTGTTACAGACCATATGAAGCTACACACTGTATCTGTAGTCTGAGGTACCCCTCTGCTGTTACAGACCATATGAAGCTACACACTGTATCTGTAATCTGAGATACCCCTCAGTTGTTACAGACCGTATGAGGCTACACACTGTATCTGTAGTCTGAGATACCCCTCCGTTGTTACAGACCGTATGAAGCTACACACTGTATCTGTAGTCTGAGATACCCCTCTGCTGTTACAGACCATATGAAGCTACACACTGTATCTGTAGTCTGAGATACCCCTCCGTTGTTACAGACCGTATGAAGCTACACACTGTATCTGTAGTCTGAGATACCCCTCCATTGTTACAGACCGCATGAAGCTAAACCCTGTATCTGTAGTCTGAGATACCCCTCCGCTGTTACAGACAGTATGAAGTTACACACTGTATCTGTAGTCTGAGATACTCCTCCATTGTTACAGACCGTATGAAGCTACACACTGTATCTGTAGTCTGAGATACCCCTCCGCTGTTACAGACCGTATGAAGCTACACACTGTATCTGTAGTCTGAGATACCCCTCCGCTGTTACAGACCGTATGAAGCTACAGACTGTATCTGTAGTCTGAGATAGCCCTCCGTTGTTACAGACCGTATGAAGCTACACACTGTATCTGTAGTCTGAGATACCCCTCCGTTGTTACAGACCGTATGAAGCTACACACTGTATCTGTAGTCTGAGGTACCCCTCTGCTGTTACAGACCGTATGAAGCTACACACTGTATCTGTAGTCTGAGATACCCCTCTGCTGTTACAGACCGTATGAAGCTACACACTGTATCTGTAGTCTGAGATACCCCTCCATTGTTACAGATCGTATGAAGCTACACACTGTATCTGTAGTCTGAGATACCCCTCTGCTGTTACAGACTGTATGAAGCTACACACTGTATCTGTAGTCTGAGATACCCCTCCGTTGTTACAGATCGTATGAAGCTACACACTGTATCTGTAGTCTGAGATACCCCTCTGCTGTTACAGACCGTATGAAGCTACACACTGTATCTGCAGTCTGAGATACCCCTCCGCTGTTACAGACCGTATGAAGCTACACACCGTATCTGTAGTCTGAGATACCCCTCTGTTGTTACAGACCATATGAAGCTACACACTGTATCTGTAGTCTGAGATACCCCTCCGTTGTTACAGACCATATGAAGCTACACACTGTATCTGTAGTCTGAGGTACCCCTCTGCTGTTACAGACCATATGAAGCTACACACTGTATCTGTAGTCTGAGAAACCCCTTCGTTGTTACAGACCGTATGAAGCTACACACTGTATCTGTAGTCTGAGATACCCCTCCGTTGTTACAGACCGTATGAAGCTACATACTGTATCTGTAGTCTGAGGTACCCCTCTGCTGTTACAGACCGCATGAAGCTACACACTGTATCTGTAGTCTGAGATACCCCTCCACTGTTACAGATCGTATGAAGCTACACACTGTATCTGTAGTCTGAGATACCCCTCCGTTGTTACAGACCGTATGAAGCTACACACTGTATCTGTAGTCTGAGATACCCCTCCACTGTTACAGACCGTATGAAGCTACACACTGTATCTGTAGTCTGAGATACCCCTCCGTTGTTACAGACCGTATGAAGCTACACACTGTATCTGTAGTCTGAGATACCCCTCTGCTGTTACAGATCGTATGAAGCTACACACTGTATCTGTAGTCTGAGATACCCCTCCGCTGTTACAGACCGTATGAAGCTACACACTGTATCTCTAGTCTGAGATACCCCCTCCGTTGTTACAGATCGTATGAAGCTACACACTGTATCTGTAGTCTTTCTGTACTGGATAGGTACCCTCCTTGTGCCCAATTTGTACAATGCTTAAAAAACTCTACATTTTGTATTTGTCATGTGATCTACCCCAGTCCTTTAACTTCTCTTGGTCAGTAGTGAGTTTTCTTAAATCACACTGCTAGGACAGAGATAAGAAAAGGAAGCCTTTGTGTTTACATAGAACAGATGCATACTAACAATACAATGTAATAAAACGTACTATGAATTTCTAAAGAGTAGTAGATTTATTTCTGACATTTTGTTCTGCACCTGTATCATGTGACAGCGATCAGCCAATAACAGACTCATATCTGTATATAATATAAACTCGTGCACATGCTAAGTAGCAGCTGGCGCCACATAACCTGTATCATGTGACAGTGATCAGCCCATAACAGACTCATATCTGTATATAATATAAACTCGTGCACATGCTAAGTAGCAGCTGGCGCCACATTACCTGTATCATGTGACAGCGATCAGCCAATAACAGACTCATATCTGTATATAATATAAACTTGTGCACGTGCAAAGTAGCGGCTGGCGCCACATAACCTGTATTTTATAAACATTGTGTAAAATTTGATAATGGAAATAAATCTGAAACAGCTTTTTTATATAAAAATAAACCTAAAGGTGAAATCTCCCATACATTTATACTCTTTTATACACTGTTATAAAAAGTCATTAGAAACACATTAAAGGAACAGCAAAGTCACAATTTAACTTTCATGATTTAAATTTAATAAACTTTCTATTTACTTCTATTATTTAATCTGATTTGTTCCATTGGAGACCTTTGTGACAAAGCATACAATGCACTATAGTGCGCTCAATGCTGATTAGTGGCAGCACATACAAACCTCTTGTCATTGGCTCACCTGATATGTTCAGCTAGCTCACAGTAGTGCATTGCTGCTTCAATAAAGGATACCAAAAGAATGAAGCAAATTTAATAATAGAAGTAAATTGGAAAGTTTACAGGGTCTAACTAAACAACGGGAAAAAAAATTGGGTTTCTTGTCCCTTTAAGAGGAAACCAAATTTACAGGACACTGTCCCTTTAAGTCTGTGATCATGTGACATAAACAGCAGCAGCTGAAGGTGCAGAATACAATTACTAAGGTCTTTACTAACAACAAGAATCAGTCACAGATCAGTGGGATAAACGTTCTGATGATAAACAGGTGCAGCTAATAGAAATAAGAAATGTATTATAAAATAACCTCATTAGAAATAAAATAATATGCAGATCACAAGATATTTATCATTAGATCAGTATATGTGATGTGACTGATACAACAGGGTCATAAACTGAGTGATATTTATTACTGGAGCAAATAGCAGCTTCAAAATCATTTTAAACCCTTAACGACTGTGACGTGCCCTGTTAAGGGATTGTCTGTCTGTAATAGAGCAAGTCGCTGCACTATTAGACCCTCCTACACTCTTGCTAAAATAGCGCAGTCTCACAACTGGCAGTGAGACCGCAATATTAAAAGAACAACCCCATAGAAAGGGTACAGGTATGGGAATCCAATGTCGTCCCAACCTATGCCAACATTTTCATGAATAATTATGAAGGGTTATTTGTTTATGAACATATATTGTTCAAGATATATGGAACCACTTGGTGGTGGTTCATTGACGATGTGTATGGCTACATTGGATCCCTAATTGATTTTGTTGATGACCTTAATAGATCGGTCAATGGCATTAAATGTACTTTGACGTGGAATGAACAGTCTATTCAATTTTTAGACACTTGCATTTACAAAGGAAAGCATGGGTTGAAAGCTGATATTTATTCAAAACCAACTGATAAAAATAACACATTATTATTATTTAATAGCTTCCACCCACCCTCTACTTTTAAGGCTATACCTAAAAGTCAATTGCTGCGCGTAGATCGCATTGTGTCTGACACGTAATTGAAAAAGATACGTTTAGAACAAATGTCTAAAAAGTTCATCCAAAGAGGTTATCCTGTTGAAGTTGTTCAAAAAGAGAAACAAAATATTATTTCAAGGCGTAATAAATCTGTGCCCAGAATAGAAAAAACTAAGATGGATAGATTGGTCTTTGTGTCCCAATATAGTACCAGAAGTAGCCAGATAAATAGAATCATATGTAAATACCGGCATATTTTACAGAAATGTCATCCAGATATGAATGCAGTTTTGGAATTCCCGATGCCAGCTTATAAAACAGGTCCTAACATTAAAGATATGTTAGTTAAAGGGACACTGAACCCAATTTTTTTCTTTTGTGATTCAGATAAAGCATGCAATTTTAAGCAACTTTCTAATTTACTCCTATTATCAAACTTTCTTCATTCTCTTGGTATGTTTATTCGAAAAGCAAGAATGTAAGTTTAGATGCTGGCCCATTTTTGGTGAACAACCTGGGTTGTCCTTGCTGATTGGACAGCACCAATAAAAAAGTGCTGTCCATGGTTCTCAACCAAAAATTTGCTGGATCCTTAGCTTATATGCCTTCTTTTTCAAATAAAGTTAGCAAGAGAACGAAGAAAAAATAATAATAGGAGTAAAATAGAAAGTTGCTTAAAATTGCCGGCTCTATCTGAATCTTGAAAGAAAGAAAAAAAATTGGGTTCAGTGTCCCTTTAAGGCTGATGTTGGAAGTAGTAAATGCACTCAGAGAACTATTATAGGTAGGACACATACAGGATGCTTACCTTGTTTATCATGCATCAATTGTAACTCCATGATTAAAGGGGATAGAATCTCTCACCCTTATACAGGTAAAAAGTATATGATCAGGGAATATTTGACTTGTAGATCCAAATTTATCATTTATGCCATTAAGTGTCCATGTTCTCTGTTATACATTAGACAATCGACTAGAGAGGCATGGGAAAGGATCTCTAAACACAAGTCAAACATTAGATGTGGAGACAAAGATGCCCCAGTTTCCTCTCATTTTTTGAAAGCGGGGCATAACATTAGCCAGCTCCGCTTTCAAATCATTGAACAAATTCATATGCCCAGAAGAGGTGGAGATAGGGAGGCCCTACTAAAAAAAAGAGAGACCTTTTGGATTAATGAAGCCTAAAGGTCTCAATAGGGAATGTAACTAGACAGCTTTCTGGTAGACAATAAATTATTGCTTGGGGGGGCAGAACCAGCTTCTGAAGAGGCAGGACGAGTCTTTTTTTTAAGCTCCTCTCTTCAGTTCAGTTTTTTGAGCTATTTCTTCAAATATATACTCCTGACATGATATAATTTATATATCCTGAAGTAACATAACTATCTAGATACTGATTGAAACTCACAGGAGCGGATTTCTTGACTGCGTCCTGACCTGTTTTCTTTGGAAGCGTTGCCTACTACTGTCATCTTCTAGACCATGGAGGTTAATCTGTAATATATAAAAGGGGCTGCTGTGCACGTTATTCCTGGACTACTATACTACCAGACAACAAGGCAATTGTTTCTGTAGACACCTGGGCTTATAGGACTTTACTTGAAGGGATCAGATAATGCTGACTGCACTGCTAAAATGGCGACGGTGGCACACTGGGAGGAGACAGTGACTGCCACGCTTGTGTTGGGCTTCCAGAGACTTGAACTAACTGTAACAACTGAGCTTTCATCTTTTGTAATGGAGATTAAACAAACTGTGGCTGCCTTAGGGCTGATTTAATTATAATTATCTAGAAGAAATTTGATTCTTGATTTATATTGGTTCTATATATAAATGTGTTTTACCATTTTTACCAAGTTATTATATTACTAGTCCTAAAGCCCGTTCACACGGGCTGTGTTATTCATTTTTTATTTTTATTTTTTATTTTTTTTATTTTTTCTCTCTCTCTCTCTCTCTCTCTCTCTCTCTCTCTCTCTCTCTCTCTCTCTCTCTCCCGTTTTCATCTGCAGGGGTGCGCGTGCGATCAGCTGTGCTCTTTCACTTGCCCCGGTCCTCGCGCTGCTGTTTTCACCTGCAGGGGTGCGCGTGCGAGGTCGGGTGGGTGCGCATGCGATCAGCTGTCTAAGGCCAAGTGTTTGTCTGTACTGCGCATGACGGCTTCAGACAAACACTTGTCTTTTATAATATAGGATGATCATATTTGTGAATTATTTTAGAATTTTTGCACATGCTACTTATAACCACTAGGGGGGACTGTTGCATTAGTTACATTGAAATGTAAGCATAAGGATTTTTTTTTTATATATTATGTGGATTGTTCACTTTTTGTACCACTAGATGGTGATGTTGACGTGTTAATCACAATTGTTTGGTGCTATTATGGCTATTTAAACACCGCTATGTTCACTATGTGTCAAGCTTGAAAAAGGGCAAAGTGTCAGCCCGAAACGTTGCTTTTGTTGGACCCTGTATAAGCAATAAGGGTTGTTGT
The DNA here is from genome assembly GCF_027579735.1 of Bombina bombina. NCBI lineage: Eukaryota > Metazoa > Chordata > Amphibia > Anura > Bombinatoridae > Bombina > Bombina bombina. The sequence goes on from NC_069503.1 coordinate 45,812,904, forward strand.
ATTTATCACAGCTGGAGAAAACTCTTTTTGTGTTGATTCTGTTGGGCTTGGTAAACCTTCTCTGTGTCTCTGTGAGTGGTGGGTGCTGTATTTCATTTGTTTGTTTCAAACCCCATAGAAAGACCAGCAATGTCATCAAGAGATTAAATAAGAAATGGTTAATCTCGGCGCTACAGGTAATTTTAAACCTATAGGGAAATACAGGATAGTGGTTGGCTGATACTTATAAATCTGTTGCTCATTAGATAACAGGAACAACTCCCACAAATGTATTATTGGACAGACCTCCTCAAGCTACGGTTTGGTTCCATTACAAACATTCATTTTACAAAATGCTATAAATCATTATATATTAAATTAGCCTATTTAAATTAAATTACTAAACATTAAATAAATTAACACATTATGAAAAAAATATAGAAAACAAATTAAATAAATGCAGTGGACTTATTATATAAACTCACGGCTAGATTATGAGTTGTGCGTTAAGCTTAAAGGGACACTGTATCCAAAAATTTTCTTTCGTGATTCAGATTGAGCATGAAATTTTAAGCAACTTTCTAATTTACTCCTATTATCAAATTTTCTTCATTCTCTTGGTATCTTTATTTGAAATGCAAGAATGCAAGTTTAGATGCCGGCCCATTTTTGGTGAACAACCTGGGTTGTCCTTGCTGATTGGTGGATCAATTCATCCACCAATAAAAAAGTATTGTCCAGACTCCTGAAACCAAAAAGAAGCTTAGATGCCTTCTTTTTCAAATAATGATTGCAAGAGAACGAAGAAAAATTGATCATAGGAGTAAATTAGAAAGTTGCTTAAAATTGCATGCTCTTTCTGAATTACTAAAGAAAAAATTTGGGTACAGTGTCCCTTTAAAAAGCAGCGTTGGCCGGTCCTAACGCTACTTTTTAACGCCCGCTGCTATTATGAGTCTTGCAGGTACCGGTGTACCGCTCACTTTTTTGGCCAGACTTTGAAATACCGCAAATCCACTTACGTAAATTGCATATTCTATTTTTTCAATTGGACTTGCATAGCGCCGGTATTATGAGTCTGACAAAAAGTGAGCGGTAGACCCTCTCCTGTAAAGACTGGTAGTGCATTTTAAAATCAGTAGTTAAGAGTTTTATGGTACAACGCCGTAGCATAAAACTCTTAACTAAAGTGCTAAAAAGTACACTAACACCCATAAACTACCTATTAACCCCTAAACCAAGGCCCTCCCACATCGCAAACACTAAAATAACATTTTTAACCCCTAATCTGCCGAATCGGACATCACCGCCACTATAATAAATATATTAACCCCTAAACCACCGCACTCCCGCATCACAAACACTAGTTAAATATTATTAACCCCTAATCTGCTGTCCCTAACATCGCCGACACCTACCTACATTTATTAACCCCTAATCTGCAACCCCCGACATCGCTGACACCTACATTATATTGATTAACCCCTAATCTGCCGCCGCTCCGGACATCGCCCCCCCTACATTATACTTATCAACCCCTAATCTGCTGCCCCCAACATCGCCGACACCTACATTATATTTATTAACCCCTAATCTGCCGCCCCTAACGTCGCCGCCACTATTTTAAATTTATTAACCCCTAAACCTAAGTCTAACCATAACCCTAACACCCCCTAACTTAAATAACTATCATTAACTAAATTATTCCTATTTAAAACTAAATACGTACCTATAAAATAAACCCTAAGATAGCTACAATATAACTAATAGTTACACTGTAGCTATCTTAGGGTTTATTTTTATTTTACAGGCAAGTTTGTATTTATTTTAACTAGGTAGAATAGTTATTAAATAGTTATTAACTATTTAATAACTACCTAGTTAAAATAAAGACACATTTACCTGTAAAATAAAACCTAACCTAAGTTACACTAACACCTAACACTACACTATAATTAAATTAATTCCCTAAATTAAAGACAATTAAATAAAATTATCTAAAGTACAAAAACAAACACTAAATTACAGAAAATAATAAGCAAATTACAAGATTTTTAAACTAATTACACCTAATCTAATCCCCCTAACAAAATAAAAAAGCCCCCCCCCAAAATAAAAAAAAGCCCTACCCTACACTAAATTTCAAATAGCTCTTAAAAGGGCCTTTGCGGGGCATTGCCCCAAAGTAATCAGCTCTTTTACCTGTAAAAAAAGTACAAACCCCCCCAACATTAAAACCCACAACCCACACAACCAACCTTACTCTAAAACCCACCCAATACCCCCTTAAAAAAACCTAACACTAACCCCTTGAAGATCACCTTACCGGGAGAAGTTTTCACCCAACTGGGCCGAAGTCCTCAACGAAGTCGGGAGAAGTCTTCATCCAAGCCGGGCGAAGTGGTCATCCAGACGGGCAGAAGTCTTCATCCAGACGGCATCTATCTTCATCCATCCGGCGCGGAGCGGGTCCATCTTCAAGACATCCGGCGTGGAGCATCCTCTTCTAACGAAGTCTTCTTACTAAATGACGGTTCCTTTAAGTGACGTCATCCAAGATGGCGTCCCTTCAATTCTGATTGGCTGCTAGAATTCTATCAGACAATCGGAATTAAGGTAGAACAAATCCTATTGGCTGATCTAATCATCTTTTGATGACGTCACTTAAAGGAACCGTCATTTAGTAAGAAGACTTCGTTGGAAGAGGATGCTCCGCGCCGGATGTCTTGAAGATGGACCCGGGATGGATGAAGATAGAAGAAGCCGTCTGGATGAAGACTTCTGCCCGTCTCGAGGACCACTTCGCCCGGCTTGGATGAAGACATCTCCCGGTAAGGTGATCTTCAAGGGGTTAGTGTTAGGTTTTTTTAAGGGGGTATTGGGTGGGTTTTAGAGTAGGGTTGGGTGTGTGGGTGGTGGGTTTTAATGTTGGGGGGGATTTGTACTTTTTTTTAAAGGTAAAAGAGCCGATTACTTTGGGGCAATGCCCCGCAAAAGGCCCTTTTAAGGGCTATTTGCAATTTAGTGTAGGGTAGGGCTTTTTTATTTTGGGGGGGCTTTTTTATTTTGTTAGGGGGATTAGATTAGGTGTAATTAGTTTAAAAATCTTGTAATTTGTTTATTATTTTCTGTAATTTAATGGGGGGGGGTTTGTACTTTTGATAATTGTATTTAATTGTATTTAATTTAGGAAATTAATTTAATTATAGTGTAGTGTTAGGTGTTAGTGTAATTTATGTTAGGTTTTATTTTACAGGTAAATTTGTCTTTATTATAATTAGGTAGTTATTAAATAGTTAATAACTATTTAATAACTATTCTTCCTAGTTAAAATAAATACAAACTTGCCTGTAAAATAAAAATAAACCCTAAGATAGCTACAATGTAACTATTAGTTATATTGTAGCTATCTTAGGGTTTATTTTATAGGTAAGTATTTAGTTTTAAATAGGAATAATTTAGTTAATGATAGTTATTTTTATTTATATTTATTTAAATTATATTTAAATTAGGGGGTGTTACGGTTAGGGTTAGACTTAGGTTTAGGGGTTAATAAATTTAAAATAGTGGCAGCGACATTGGGGGCGGCAGATTAGAGGTTAATAAATATAATGTAGGTGTCAGCGATGTTGGGGGCAGCAGATTAGGGGTTCATAAGTATAATGTAGGTGTCGGCGGTGTCCGGAGCGGCAGATTAGGGATTAATCAATATAATGTAGGTATCGGTGATGTCGGGGATGGCAGATTAGGGGTTAATAAGTGTAAGATTAGGGGTGTTTAGACTTGGGGTTCATGTTAGGGTGTTAGGTGTAGACATAAATGTATTTTCCCCATAGGAATCAATGGGGCTGCGTTTGGAGCTAAACGTTGCTTTTTTGCAGGTGTTAGTTTTTTTTCCAGCCGGCTCTCCCCCCATTGATTCCTATTGGGAAATCATGCACGAGCACGTTTATCCAGCTCACCGCTAACGTAAGCAGCGCTGGTATTGAGGTGAGATGTGGAGCAAAATTTTGCTCTACGATCACATTTTTGCGGTTTGTAAAAACCTGTAATACCAGCGCTGCATGTAAGTGAGTGGTGAGCATAAACTGCTAGTTAGCACCGCATAGCCTCTAACTCAAAACTCGTAATCTAGGTGTAAGTTTGTTATATGAAGTAAAATATTTTATCTTTATCATAACAAAATACAGAACAATATTTTCTCATCATTATATAAAACACAACAGTGTGAGGCTGTTAATAAAGATTTATGTCAGGGTTTGCACATTACCGTTTAGCAAAAGCTCTGTAAGTATGAAGTCTCTCTGGTTCCTCCTGTAATATCACTGAGTGCCTCGGGCTCCGCGGTCAGGGGGGCCCCGCACCAGCTTAAAAAATAATTAAATTTTTTTTTTTTTTTTAAATGTAATTTTTTTTCCCGCTATTTTTTTTACATTTTGCGCGGAGATCAGTCAGTGTGTGCAGGTAAGGTGTAGGAAGCACTGCAGACACTGTCACACAGGCAGCCAGCAGAGTGGGAGTCGCAGGCAGCAGGCATGATCCAGATCAGCGGCAGCCCACAGTCCTAGTCGACGAGAGTGGTGAGTCACTGTCACTCACTGTCACTGTGTCTGACTCACTGTCTGGTGCAGGGAGGGCCGGCTGGGGGCATAATTTTATTGCGGGGGGGCTGGCTGGGGGCATCATTTTATTGCGGGGGGGGCTGGCTGGGGGCATCATTTTATTGCAGGGGAGGCTGGCTGGGGGCAGCATTTTATTGCAGGGGGGGCTGGCTGGGGGCATCATTTTATTGCGGGGGGGCTGGCTGGGGGCATCATTTTATTGCAGGGGTGGGGGCCTGGGGCATCATTTTATTGCAGTGGTGGCTGGCTGGGGGCATCATTTTATTACAGGGGAGGCTGGCTGGGGGCATCATTTTATTGCAGGAGGGGCTGGCTGGGGGCATCATTTTATTGCAGGGGGCTGGCAGGGGGCATCATTTTATTGCAGGGGGTATAATTTATGGCTGGAGGCATAATTTTATTGCAGGGGGGCTGGCTGGGGGCATCATTTTATTACAGGGGGGACTGGGAGCACCATTTTATTGCTGGGGCATAATTTTGTACAGAGGGGGTCTGGGAGCATAATTTTATTGCAGGGGTGCTGGGGGGAAACATTTATTGCTGGGGGCATAATTGTATTGCAGGTGTGCTGGGGGCATCAGTTAATTGCTTTGAGCATCATTTTATTGCAGGGTGCTGGGGGCATAATTTTATTGCTGGGAGCATCATTTTATTGCAGGGTGCTGGGGGCATCATTTTATTGCTTGGAGCATCATTTTATTGCAGGGGGGCTGGGAGCATCATTTTATTGCAGGGGGGCTGGGAGGATCATTTTATTGCTGGGGCATAATTTATTACAGAGGGGGCTGGGAGCATAATTTTATTGCAGGTGTGCTAGGGGCATAATTTTATTGCAGGTGTGCTAGGGGCATCGGTTTATTGCAGGTGTTATGGGGGCACCAGTTTATTGCAGGGTGCTGGGGGCATAATTTTATTGCTGGGAGCATAATTTTATTGCAGGGTGCTGGGGGCATCAGTTTATTGCTGGGAGCATCATTTTATTGCAGGGTGCTGGGGGCATCAGTTTATTGCTGGGGGCATCATTTTATTGTTGGGAGCATCATTTTATTGCTGGGGGCATCATTTTATTGCAGGGTGCTGGGGGCATCATTTTATTGCTGGGGGCATCATTTTATTGCAGGGTGCTGGGGGCATCAGTTTATTGCTGGGGGCATCATTTTATTGCAGGGTGCTGGGGGCATCATTTTATTGCTGGGGGCATCATTTTATTGCAGGGTGCTGGGGGCATCAGTTTATTGCTGGGGGCATCATTTTATTGCAGGGTGCTGGGGGCATCATTTTATTGCAGGGTGCTGGGGGCATCAGTTTATTGCGGGGAGCATCATTTTATTGCAGGGTGCTGGGGGCATCATTTTATTGCAGTGGGTCTGGGATATCCTTTATGATTTGACCGCTGATTCCTATTGGTGTGGTGCGTTGTCACTAATAGAAGCTCAATAACAAAGCTTGTGTCACAATACCTCAATATATGGATTTAAAATTGTATAAAGTAAATACACAACTGTAATTTGCAGCTAACCAGCTTGACTTAGTTACAGCAAGTACCTGCAATTTACACCATTTCAGTTGCTTCCCATTTCTATACATTTTTGCTTTGGGTTTTCATGGTATTAACATCTGTAAGATTATGTGGATATTGGACATTAGAGCTGCGCATCTTCACCTGTCTCACGATTCGATTCGATTACGATTATCATCGTAACGATTCGATATGATTCGATTCTACGATGCATCGCGATGCATCACGATTACTGCACTATTTCTGCCCAATTTTTAAATTTTTCAGAAAAAAAAATTCAAGTCGTCAAAGTATTGAAATAAACTCTTTTTTTATTTTATTAGCTCAAAAAAGGACACTCTTCCTGTGGCAAAGTCTGAACACAGCAGACAACAACAGTTTATAGAACAGTAAATACTAAATGGCAATTGTTGTATTGGTTTGGAAACAATATTATGGCATCAAACTGTAGTTACAGAGTACGTAGTGTAAAAAGTGCAGTGCTCACAGTGTACTTCTTCAGTAAAAGAAAATATTTAAATGTATATATTATATATTAGTAAAAGTACACTATACACTTGTAAAGAAACATGAACAACAAATAAATGTCTAACCTATCTATGTTGGTTTTAATTTAATTTCTTTACTTACTTAGTAATAATAATATAATAGACATTAAATTAAAACCCAAATAGATAGGTTAAGCTTAAGTTACCACCATAATACCTTATTTGTGTGAAAATTGTCCTCAGAAAACAAAACATAAATCCCTTATAGGTACAAAATTACAGGTGCAGTCCACTGTGCCTTCATGACTGTCAATTTGTGGCAAACAAACATCACGTGAAGAATCTGGAACACAACACACAGCACAGAGTGTGCACACAACACACATGTGATTGTGACATATACAATTAGTTTACACACAGTTACAGACTTACAATAGTACTAGAGAGAGAGACATTTAAAACAAGTAGCATTGAACTGAACTACTATAACTACAGTTTCTTCTTGATGATTATATTATCTTTATGGGATCACAAATATAATTAGTTAGTTATTAGTTACTGTTAAAGCAGTACTACACACAACTGAACAGTGACTGAGTCTGTCACTGAACAGTACACAGCAGTCACACACAAACAAACAATACATAAAAAAGGACACAGACATCAAGGAGTAAATCATGGTGAAGAAAGGGTGGCACGCCACTCACCTGAGGTGTGTGTGCTTTATTTTTGTATTGTGCTGTTGTGTGTGTGTGTGTGCTGTACTGTCTGTCTGTAGTGTACATTATATTTGTGATCCAATAAAGATTTACTCAAGGTTTACTCAAGGCTTTTCCTTCCCCTATAGTGGTTTGGCTTCAGTCTCACTCTCTGCATAGTGCACTCATAGACAGTTAGACAGTCACACTCACTACTACTCAGACACTAGAGACACAGTGGGACATCCGACACACACACAAACAAAAACATTCAAAGGCACCACAGCCACCCAGTCAGCCACAGTCACACTCACACTCATAGACACTTAGACACTGGGACAGACACACAATCACATACAAACAAAAACATTCAAAGGCAGTTAATACACTCATCTCACACACACTCATAGAGAATGAGATACATACAAACTTTTCAAACTGGCACTCACTCACTCACAGACACACTCACACACTCATAAAGAGACAGTTAGACACTGCAGTACACACATTGTTATTGTTAACTGGTTGGTTATATTCGGTAAAACCCCTACAGATCTGCCTGAGAGTGGGTGGGATGGCATTTGGGATTGGGAATTGGGATCATAAACAAAAACATATGATATCTTTCTTAAAGGGTCTATTTAAAATAGACAATTTTTAGTGTGAAAGAATAATATTAATAATCCCTTATGCAGTGTGCACTATGCACTCACTGCATTGCAAACAATACAGGGGTGTGCTGTAAACAATAGCACAACATCTACAAAACAGAGCACTTCCTGATTTGGCAAACATCACAGTAACACTAGAAGTAGTAATAGACATTATACAACAAGTAGCATTGAACTACTAGATTTACTAACTTTGATTATCTTTATGGGATCACAAATATATTGTTACACAACACACACACAGTCACAGTCACACACAGTCAAACAATACCAAAAAAAACACACATCATAAAGAGTGAATCATGGTGAAGGGTGACACTGACTGACACGCACACATGAGGTGTGTGCAGTTGTGTGTTTCTTTTGTATTGTGTGTGTGTGTGTGTGACTGTGACAGAGTGACGTGGTCGGTCGTGTCGTGTAGTGTACTAGTATATTTTGTGATCCAACAAAGATTTACTCAAGGTTTTAAGCTTCATTTTTCAAAAAGCTATAAGCTATATAACAGTAACAAATATAAAATAACTTAACAGTAGTCTGCACTGGGAAGTGGGGCACACAGCACTTTCTTCTGGATGTGCCAAAAAACATTAAATATTAATATTATAAACCTGAATCACTACTCAGAATTATGGAATATGTAGGTTTTTCTGTAAGAACACTAGTTGATCCACATGCTCTGGTTTGAGGGTGCTTCTTTTTGCCGTTACCACATCTCCTGCAGTGGAGAAAACCCGCTCTGCAGACACGCTTGTACCTGGGATACACAAGTATCGCTTTGACAAATGAGAGAGGAGGGGAAATATGACCTCATGTACATGCCACCATTTCAAAGGGTCTTCAGTGAGAGGCAGAGATGGGGCTTTACAATATTTCTCTATTTCCTCTTCAGCCTTGGCATAGGGGGTCTTGGGTTCTATTGTACCTTCAGTGTCAGTGAAAGACTGTCCCAGCAAAGTCATGAGAAGCGATGTGGACTTTCTTTTGGGAGGAGAAGGGTTATCCTCCTCGATGGGTGATTCTTCTTCCAGAGTTTCTTTTCCCTCAGGCAGTGGCACTTCATCCACGTTTGTCCTCCTAGATGTAACTGTACTAGTACACTCAATCTGTGTTTGAACAAAAGAATAGAAAAAATAGCATTCATATCATTATTACCTCGAGCAGCCAGCCAGCTAATGCTATGTGTGTGCTCAGAGAGACAGTAATGCATAAATAAATGCATGCAACAGCTCACATCTATTAGGAAGGACTCGGGAGTGGACGGAGGAGGAGGAAAGTTGACTGACTGTGGCGTTTTCAAACTGACTTATATAATAAACCTTGTACTCATTAAACTAGCTACTAATCAAGCTACTGCAGTGATAGCTAAGCCTATTTTGTATGGATGATGGTATGTTTTATGTTTGTTTTCAATTTATAAATTTTTCAAGAAACATGATGCAATTAAAATTACCTCCAAGGATGCAGCCTCCTCAGTCACTCCTCTGTATATCTCCAATCTCTCCTCCTCTGTGAGAATAAAAGGCAGTCCCTTAAAACGAGGATCCAGGGCAGAGGCTGTATAAAGTATCTTCTTCTCTGCCTCACTGCTGTACCTCTTCAGGAGATCTGTTTTGATGGCATTCTTGATCTCATGGATCATGGGTGTGTCTCCCATGGTGTCTGTCATGTTCTGGAGCAGTTGTGCATTTAGAGGGGCAATGAGAGAAACAGTTGGATTGCGCTCTTCTGACATCAGTGTGGTTGCATCTTTCATTGGCTTTAATGCACTCACAGCATCCTCTGCATTTGACACATCTGTTTCGTTGAGAGTGCAGAGATCTGACTCACTTTTTCTGACTTCTGGAGACAACAATGTGGCACAGATTGCAGGTTGCTGTTCTAGGAACCTCTCGACCATGTCATATGAGCTGTTCCACCTTGTTGTCACATCAGTTATCAGCTTATGATTCTTCAGGCCAAGACATTTCTGTTTTTCTTTCAGACAGTGGTTTGCTGTAGTGCTGCAGTGAAAAAATGTTGATATTCGTCGCACTCTGCCTAAAAGCCTGGAGAGCGTGGCCACTTTCAGCGCCCGCTGGGATGCGAGATTCAGTGTATGGGCGAAGCATTTTACATGAGGGAATTTTCCAACTTGAGCAGCAACAATCATGTTCGAAGCATTGTCGGTCACAAGCACTACAGATTTATCGGACAGCTGCCATTCTTCCACGACACGAGACAGTAGCTCCGCCAGATGAGAACCCGTGTGAGACTCATAAACTGCTCTCGTTTGCAGCACATGCGACAAGATCTTCCAGTCCTTGCTAATGTAATGTGCAGTTACTGTTACATAAGACTCCGTCGTGACTGAAGTCCATGAATCACACGTTAGTGCGACTCGACTGGCTTGGCTCATTGATGCAATTACCTGAGCTTTTGTTTCTTGGTAGAGTGCAGGTATAACGTTTTCTGTTAAGTGATTGCGTGACGGGATCTTATAACGTGGCTCTAGTGTCTTCAACAGGTTGCGAAACCCAAGGTTTTCCACAACAGAGTAAGGCCGTAGGTCCTTCGCTATGAAAGTTGCCACAGCTTTGGTTATTCTCTTCCCTTTTTCAGAGTTGGGTGGCAAAGTTGACAGCATTGCATCAATTCTTGGCTGATGAGCTTCAGCTAGTCTTGTTATTTCCTTGGCAGTGGCACTGGCGGCAGCGGCAGGTGTTAGCATCTCAGAGTGAAAACGTCTAACGTGATTTCTCAAGTTAGTAGTATTCCCTAGGTATTTAATTTTTGTGTGACAGGCTTTACAAACCGCGTGTGTCTTGTCCAATTCGTGCTTTCCAGTATGTTCATAAAATCCAAAATGTGCCCAGATGCTTGCTTTTAAAATGCTAGGTGCATTTTTTATCTCTCTATCTTTTTTGTCTCCCTCTGTCATTTTAGCATGACATGTACATATGTGACGGATGATGTTGTTGTCAACGTCAAACTCTGTCAGTGTTAAAAAAAAAAGAAAATACACTAAGTTCCAGTTGTCAAAATGTCAAGCCGCAAATGTAAAATCAACAAGTACTAGTAACTTCAACTACTTTGCCAATGCCATACATTTTGCGAACATAAATTTTAAAACAAATTGCATTGTGATAATTGCAGGGGACATCACTCACTCACTGACACTGTAAGTTACTGTAATATATTACACACTTAAAGGTGCAAAAACCCAAACATTTACTTTCATGATTCAGATAGAGAATACAATTTTAAATAAACATCATAACTAACTTCTATTATTTAATTTGCTTCATACTTCTCAGATATCGTTTGTTGATGACATATTAGCAATGCATTGCACAGCACACACATTACTTACTAAGTATATAATACTTTGTGCACAAGGGAGGAGGCTATGCATTTCAACAAAGGATAAGCAAATTATATAATAGGGAAAGTTGTTTAAAATTGCATGCACTTTCTTGAATTAATATATTATTAAAATATTAGAACTTCAGACCAGGCCATCCATCCATGTGAAAAACATGTAGATAATAGATACAGATTAGACTAATAGAGACATTATTAGACAATAATATTATACTATATTTATTTATAATACATTTTTTATATATGCAAATTATGCAATATTATTCAATAATGCAGCAATTAATTATGCAGCAGCCTGAGCCTCAGTCAGCTCAGCATACTACGTTAAGTAAATAAGGCAAGTATTTAATTGTTACCCCTTATTGTGTAATAAATGTGATTGTGTACCCCTTATTGATTTGCTCTTTAAGTAAGTTAATAATTAGTTTACCTATGGCAAGTAGTAGGCAGTTGAGGCAATAGGCAGGCATGGCAATGGCAATTATGGCATGGCATTGGCAAAATGTACAACGTTTTGGTAACTATTAACTAAACAAACAGTTAGTTAGTCTAATTCTCACCATAGGTCTCCTCCTCTGTCTCCCACAAAATAAAAATGAGCCCGCCGTGTAGCTGTAGTATACCGCCGTGTACCATCATCAATCTCAGGCAACACACTCCTGCTTTGCTGCTTTGCTCCTACTGCGTAACTTCGGCACTTCAAGAGACCGCCCATGGAGCGCCCATGTTGCTTTATTGGGTGACGTGACGTCAGTGACGTCAAAACGATGTACCGCGCACTTTCGCGCACTTTCTTTTACTTTTCCTGGAGGCTGGTCACGTGGGTAATGTTAATCGATTATCGCATCTCAGCGCATCGATGCAGAATCGTTTCATGCCGCATCGCGATGCATCGTCAAAACGATTATTTTTGACAGGCCTATTGGACATCAGTGTCTAATGTCTACATCAAAGAATGTAACTGCAAAGTTAAACTTTACATTCATTGTAACTTGGTGTAACTAAGGTACTTTTTGTTTAAATGTAATGCCAGATTTGTTTTCAGTTGCATATAAAATGCACAATGTACACTACCTAACTGCTTTCTATGATGGTTGGGGCTATGAATCAAACCTTATTACAACAGGTAGCTGTCATACCTTGGTATTCTAGATAAAGCATTAACATCTTAAAAAAAATTAAAAAAAAATGTTTACAAGTATTTCTATTACCTTTTAGTGTGTGTGGTTTGTTGGTGTGTGTGTGTGGGGGGGTTGGTTGGTGTGTGTGGTTGGTGGGGGGGTGTGTGTGTGTGTGTGTGGTTGCCCCATTTCTTTAAGTATTTATTGTTCTGGGTAGAGGCCACTGCGCTGTCATTCTGCCTATGGACCTGCACTTGCTAGGGCCAGCCCTGGCGTCTCTGTAATGTTCCTGTTATCATAAGAAAACGCAAAATAAGGCCCAGTTCAACTCAACTGTCCCTAATTGTCAGCATAATTCTTCATTATATACATAAACAGTTGTTACAATAGTACACATGGTTTATTGCAGTATATACAATGCTATAGTGCTCTACATTAGTGGATTTGTTTTGTTTTGTTTTTTTAAAATGTTGTGCATTACCTTTAAATTATATTTCTCCCATTTGTTTTAAATTAATTTTAAAAACTGGGGGCGTGGTTGGAGGTGGAGACTGTGCGGGGTTGGAGGAGAAGACTGGGCGGGGTTGGAGGAGAAGACTGGGCTGGGTTGAAGGTGGAGACTGGGCGGGGTTGGAGGCAGAGACTGGGCGGGGTTGGAGGCGTAGACAAAGGGGGCCCCATTTTGTCATCCTGCCTTGGGCCCCGCAATGGCTAGGGCCGGCCCTGACTGAGTGTTACACAGATATTTATACTAACGCCTCACTATCACGAAAAAAACATAGTATATTCTCATTAGCGATAAACAGACATGAATATACAAATATTTCCTATTCCAATGTTCTTTACATAACGATATATGTTTTATTTATTCATAAATAAATATTTATACATATATCTGATGGTTAAACAAATATATAGTTATACCAATATATAATATATATATATAGATGATTATATAAACTTAGATATATACAGATGTATATATAGCAATATCTATTTACAAATACATAGAACATATTCTGCTATGTACAGAACATTGAAATGTGACATATTTACAGAAAATACATAGTTAAAACCTTTATTAAATATAAATATTGCATAAATATGTTTTTTCATGTCTTCATCTACTTAATGGCAAAAGACTAATGCGCTTATATATATATATCTATATGTGTGTACATATATGTTTATGTGTTAATATGTGTATATATGTCTGTAAATATATACAGTATATATACACAAGTATATATACACAAAAAAATACATATGTACATCAGGGACGTGCAGTCACTAGAGGCAGAAATTATCTAAAAAACAAAAATACATTTTTTTTACACAAACATATTGCGCAATGGAGAGGCACAAGCAGGTCTGTTGCCCTTCCTATTACGCAACATGCTTGCTCCTTTGGGCGATGGGCCTGCGAGAGCTGCGCCACCTACTGGTGGACAGTGGTTCTAGCTCATTGCGTGGCCCATAAGTGCCCATTTGAGGCTGCAGTATTAGAGGCCTCTTTGAGGCCGACCCGGGGGAGTCAATCAGCTCCCTGCGCACCTGACAACTAAGGTCGCGCATCACAGAGGGGGCGTTAACAATGGTTGAACTTCGATTGGGAGCAATATTCCCTCTAAGGTACGCGGCACCGGAGGGGGGAAAGTGTGGTATTGCAGGCTCTATCAGGGGCGGAATGTAACTTGCACTATCAGCACTCAGCACCATCTCAGAGCTGTATACAGGAAGCAGCCTGGATGCGTGCTGGGTCCAATCTGCTGTGGTTTTAAACTTCAGTTAGGGGACTGGATTTATTCTATGCCTGCTTTCTCCATGGTATGTTCCTCATTGCTTGGTCATTAAACTTTTATAAAATCTCTCAGTGTGTGCAGGGCTAAGCAGTGCCAAAGCAATTGTTACAGATTAAATCAGCACCGCTTGGCCCTGCACACACTGAGAGATTTTATAAAAGTTTAATGACCCAGCAATGAGGAACGTACCATTGAGAGAGCAGGCATGGGAGAAAGCCAGTTCACTAGCTGAAATTTAAAACCTCTGCAGATTGGCTAGTTTACCCCTCAGATTTCCATATTGTGTCCCTGTCTGCTTAAGCCACACCCTGCAGGTCACGGTCCTCATCTTCCAGGATTGTGAGAGGTAAGGAACAGTATTTTAAAAAAAATGTCATGCTTTGCCTGAATCACAAACAAAACCTTATGGGCTTCATATCCTAATAAGAAAGGCTGCAACATTGATATCATATTGCACTATTTAAAGGGATGTAAGCTGGCAATAACATGCTGGGACATGGACTTAGTGCCAACCTCAGAATTTAAAAAATAGCCTTATTTAATGCTGTATATTAGAAACCACTGTACACTTGCATGCTCCATACTTACCAATATGTCCCTTTAAAAGCTGTGTGACATAAGGAGACAAGACCATTAACTTTCATTATCAAATTGTCTAGTCTTTATGTGCACACTTTCTGAGGTACTAGCATTTAGTGAGGAGTTCACAGTATATAATTAGTAAGTCTGAGATTGACTGATGGTTACAACATGATACAGGGGACAGGGAAATCAATAAAGCGTTGACATTTTTCAGAAAAAAATAAAATCTACTGTTCATTTGAAATTCAAATTGTGTTATTGTATTGTCTTTTTATTATGTATTTTTGTATCATTGCCGTGTTTGTGTGCATGTATCATTGCCATGTGCATGTATGATTGTTGTGTGTGTGTGCGCATGTATGATTGTCATGTTTGTGCATGTATGATTGCCATGTGTGTGTGTGTGCACGCATGTATCATTGCCGTGTGTGTGCATGTATGATTGTCGTGTGTGTGTGCATGTATGATTGCCGTGTGTGTGCATGATTGTCGTGTGTGTGCACATGTATGATTGTGTTGTGTGTGCGCATGTATGATTGTCGTGTGTGTGCGCATGCATGATTGTCCTGTGTGTGCGCAAGTATGATAGTTGTGTGTGTGCGCATGCATGATTGTCCTGTGTGTGCGCAAGTATGATAGTTGTGTGTGTGCGCATGCATGATTGTCGTGTGTCTGTGCATGTATGGTTGTTGTGTGTGTGTGATGTATGATTGTCATGTGTGTGTGCGCATGTACGGTTGCTGTGTGTGTGTGCATGTATGATTTTTGTGTGTGTGCATGTATGGTTGCTGTGTGTGTGTGCATGTATGATTGTCGTGTTTGTGCATGTGTGGTTGTTGTGTGTGTGTGCATGTATGGTTGCCGTGTTTGTGCATGTATGGTTGTTGTGTGTGTGTGCATGTATGGTTGCCGTGTGTGTGTGCATGTATGGTTGCTGTGTGTGTGTGCATGTATGGTTGCCGTGTGTGTGTGTGTGTGTGTGTATGTATGATTGATGTGTGTGTGCGCATGTATGATTGCTGTGTGTGTGTGCGCATGTATGATTGCTGTGTGTGTGTGCGCATGTATGATTGCTGTGTGTGTGTGTGTGTGTGTGCATGTATGATTGCTGTGTGTGTGCATGTATGATTGCTGTGTATGTGTGCATGTATGATTGCTGTGTGTGTGTGCATGTATGATTGCTGTGTGTGTGTGCGCATGTATGGTTGCTGTGTGTGTGTGCATGTATGATTGTTGTGTGTGTGAATTGCTGTGTGTGTGTGTGTGTGCGCATGTATGGTTGCTGTGTGTGTGTATGTATGATTGCTGTGTGTGTGCGCATGTATGATTGCCGTGTGTGTGTGCATATATGATTGTCGTGTGTGTGCAAATGCATGGTTGCTGTGTGTGTGCGCGCATGTATGGTTGCTGTGTGTGTGTGTGTGCGCATGTATGGTTGCTGTGTGTGTGCGCATGTATGGTTGCTGTGTGTGTCGCATGTATGGTTGCTGTGTGTGTGCATGTATGGTTGCTGTGTGTGTGCGCATGTATGGTTGCTCTGTGTGTGTGTGCGCGCGCATGTATGGTTGCTGTGTGTGTGCATGTATGGTTGCTTTGTGTGTGTGCATGTATGGTTGCCGTGTGTGTGTGTGTGCACGCATGTATGGTTGCTGTGTGTGTGTGCGCGCATGTATGGTTGCCGTGTGTGTGTGCATGTATGGTTGCTGTGTGTGTGCATGTATGGTTGCCGTGTGTGTGTGCATGTATTATTGCTGTGTGTGTGTGCATGTATTATTGTTGTGTGTGTGTATGTATTATTGCTGTGTGTGTGTGCGCATGTATGGTTGATGTGTGTGTGTGCATGTATGGTTGCTGTGTGTGTGCGCATGTATGGTTGCTGTGTGTGTGCGCATGTATGGTTGCCATGTGTGTATGCATGTATGGTTGCCGTGTGTGTGCATGTATGGTTGCTGTGTGTGTGTGTGTGTGCATGTATGGTTGCTGTGTGTGTGTATGTATGGTTGCCGTGTGTGTGTGCATGTATGGTTGCTGTGTGTGTGTGTATGTATGGTTGCCGTGTGTGTGCATGTGCATGTATGGTTGCTGTGCGTGTGTGTGCATGTATGGTTGCCGTGTGTGTGCATGTATGGTTGCTGTGTGTGTGTGTACTGTGCATGTATGGTTGCTGTGTGTGTGTGCGCTGTGCATGTATGGTTGCTGTGTGTGTGTGCGCATGTATGGTTGCCTTGTGTGTGCATGTATGGTTGCTGTGTGTGTGTGTGCGCATGTATGGTTGCTGTGTGTGTGTGCGCATGTATGGTTGCTGTGTGTGTGTGCGCATGCATGTTTGCTGTGTGTGTGCATGTATTGTAATGTCCTTACATAGCAAACATTAACTCTTTATATGAATGATGCACTTGCAACTTCTAAATGTAAACTGGCACTTTATTTACTGCATGACATAGCAAGGTGCTCCTGTAGATTTGCACACAGTAATATGGATAGATACACATATATAGTCCTTTATAATGAACTAGTACTAAAGCCCGTGTACGCGGGCCATTTTTTTCAGAACAGCGGTCCCACCCCTTGCTCTCTCCCCCCTTTCTTTTGCTCTCTCTTCCCCCCTCTCTTTTGCTTTCTTTCCCCACTCTCTTTTGCTTTCTCTCCCCCCTCTCCTTTGTTCTCTCTCTCCCCTCTTTTGCTCTCTCTCTCCCCTCTTTTGCTCTCTCTCCCCCCTCTTTTGCTCTCTCTCCCCCCTCTTTGGCTCCCCCCCCCCTCTTTGGCTCTCTCCCCTCTTTGGCTCTCTCTCCTCTTTGGCTCCCCCCCCTTTGGCTCTCTCTCCCCCCTCTTTGGCTCTCTCTCCCCCCTCTTTGGCTCTCTCTCCCCCCTCTTTGGCTCTCTCTCCCCCCTCTTTGGCTCTCTCTCTCCCCCCTCTTTGGCTCTCCCCTCCCCTTTGGCTCCCCCCTCCCCATTGGCTACCCCCCTCTTTGGCTCTCCCCCCCCCTCTTTTGCTCTCCCCTCCCCTCTTTGGCTCTCTCCCCCCTCTTTTGTTCTCTCCCCCCTCTTTGGCGCTCTCCCCCCCCTCTTTGGCTCTCTCCCCCCCTCTTTGGCTCTCCCCCCCCCCCTCTTTGGCTCTCTCTCCCCCCTCTTTGTCTCTCTCCCCTCTTTTGCTCTCCTCTTTGGCTCTCTTTCCTCTTTGGCTCTCTCTCTCCCCCCTCTTTGGCTCTCCCCCCCTTTAGCTCTCCCCCCCCCCCCCCTCTTTGGCTCTCTCTCCCCCCTCTTTGGCTCTCTCTCCTTTTTGGCTCTTTTTCCTCTTTGGCTCTCTCTCTCCCCCCTCTTTGGCTCTCCCCCCCCTTCTCTTTGGCTCTCCCCCCCCTTCTCTTTGGCTCTCTCTCCCCCCCCTTCTCTTTGGCTCTCTGCCCCCCCCCCCTTCTCTTTGGCTCTCTGCCCCCCCTTCTCTTTGGCTCTCTGCCCCCCCTTCTCTTTGGCTCTCTGCCCCCCCCCCCTTCTCTTTGGCTCTCTGCCCCCCCCCCTTCTCTTTGGCTCTCTGCCCCCCCCCCTTCTCTTTGGCTCTCTGCCCCCCCCTTCTCTTTGGCTCTCTGCCCCCCCCTTCTCTTTGGCTCTCTGCCCCCCCCGCCTTCTCTTTGGCTCTCTGCCCCCCCCTTCTCTTTGGCTCTCTGCCCCCCTTCTCTTTGGCTCTCTGCCCCCCCCCCTTCTCTTTGGCTCTCTGCCCCCCCCTTCTCTTTGGCTCTCTGCCCCCCCCTTCTCTTTGGCTCTCTGCCCCCCCCTTCTCTTTGGCTCTCTGCCCCCCCTTCTCTTTGGCTCTCTGCCCCCCCTTCTCTTTGGCTCTCTGCCCCCCCCTTCTTTTTGGCTCTCTGCCCCCCCCTTCTCTTTGGCTCTCTGCCCCCCCCTTCTCTTTGGCTCTCTGCCCCCCCCCTTCTCTTTGGCTCTCTGCCCCCCCCCCCTTCTCTTTGGCTCTCTGCCCCCCCCCCCCCCCCTCCTGCTCCCTCTTTGGCTCTGTCTTCGCGGGACCCCGCCCGGCCACGCCCCATCGCGGCAACACCCGCCCGGCCACGCCCCTCGCGACGCCCGGCCACACCCCTCGTGACGCCCTGCCACGCCCCTCGCGACGCTCTCGTCGGCCACAAACAGCTGTGAGGTCTGGGGAGCGCGTTGCCGCTTCTCACGCAGCAGACCTCACAGCTGTTGAGTAGCTTGCGCTCCCTATCTCACAGCTGCTTGTATGCTGTGTACCTCGCGCTCCCAATCTGTCAGCTGTCAGCTATGCCGAGGTGCGCGAGAATAGAATCTAAGGCCAAGTGTTTGTCTGTACTGCGCATGACGGCTTCAGACAAACACTTGTCTTTTATAATATAGGATGACTGCTGCACTCCTTATATTAGCAGTCCTGTACACTGTGTATGCAGCACTATAGTAATCCAGGGAAACTGATAACTGTATAACTAACTGTATAACTGCAATATAACTTATAATGTGTAACTGACAGTTCTTACTCTTCCTGCCTGGCTGATGCTGTATCCTCTGCAGTGATCTGTAGCTGACATTACACTTATTATTATTAGCACTTGTCAGAGGTTCAGTCCTTGTACTTTATAACTGCATCACAAACTGTCACAAGATGGCTTCTCTGAACTGTACTGATTCTAAGCACAGCCCACTTGATGACATCATCTTTGTATGGAAGCCTCATTGTGCCCTTTTTGACCAAACCAGGAAATAAGCACAACACTACATCTCCTTTCCTACTTATTTTTTTTTTTTTTAAACTTAACTGCACAACAACAACCGTAAGATAAATCAGTCTTCTCCAGCATCCTCTTGTATTGTGGACGTGAAAGCTGCTTCTTGTTTCTTACGTTGACGAAAGTTTCTCTGATATGTTGCATGTTGTCTCCGGCGAGTGTCTCTGAGATTAACTTCAGGAGACCAACGAACAACAGGTGTTCGTTGCCTGGGAGTACGAGCATGACTATTGTGGTCCTGGATAGAATTTCCTGACTCATCATTACAAGGTTCTTCTACTGAGGCTGGTATTTCTGAGTCATCTTCTGTAGTTGAGTCAGAGCCTGTGTTTGGATCATGCCAAACACCACCCCAGATATCAAAGTCATTGTCTGATTGCATTTTTATGTGATGGTCCTCACCAGCCTGTTCTCTCCTCTCTAGCCGTGGTCGTAGTTGGTTCACATGGCTGCGACACACACCTGATGGAGTGGTTATAACATACATCTTTGGGCCCTCAACCAGGGCAACAACACCTGGTGCCCATTTTTCCTCTGTATGGTACACCCTATACCAAACCAAGTCTCCTTCTGTATAGGTCCGTGAAGGTTTTCCCACTCTCATTTTATCTTGCATGATGCGGACTGTTTCTGGTGTGATTAAATCCAGCTTTGTACGGATCTTCCTGCCAAACAATAGTTGAGCTGGGGCAACTCCCGTGGTGGGGTGTTGAGTAACCCTATATTGTTGCAAAAATTGTAAAATGTTTTTAGTATTAACCTGCTTCTCTGCTTTTAGCGCTTTCAGTGCCCTTTTAAAGGTTTGGACAAATCTCTCTGCTTGCCCGTTGGAGGCTGGGTGATATGGTGCCGTCCGATGATGGTGAATTCCATTCGTATGTAAAAAATTCTGGAAGTCTTGTGACACAAACTGGGGACCATTGTCTGTGACCAGTTTTCTTGGCAACCCAAATACTGAAAACAGTCTTTCTAATGCTGATATGACTTCAGTAGTTGTAGTCCTTGTCATTGGAATTACTTCTGGCCACTTAGAGTGTGCATCAATTATGATTAAGTATGAGATTCCATCAATAGGACCGGCAAAGTCCAAATGTAGTCTCTCCCAAGGAGTAGTAGGCCAGTCCCATGGTTGTACAGCTCCTCGTGGAAGCTGTCCTTGAGCTTGAACACACCCTTTGCATGCCATAACATAGTTCTCAATTTCCTTATCAATGGCCGGCCACCAAACATGACCCCTAGCCTTCTGTTTCATTCTGACAATGCCTGGGTGTCCTTCATGAAGGAGTTTTAACGTAGCTTGCCGTAGCCCATTAGGAACCAGAACTCTCTCACCCCATAAAATACATCCATTTCTGAGTGTGAGTTCTTTCGCTCGTAGTATGTATGCTCGCTGCACATCACAGACAGTTCTTGGCCAGCCATCTCTCAAATACTTTGCCAGAAGTTGTAATTCAGTATCACAAGCTGTCTCCTTTGCAATTTGTTTGGCATGTACTATACCCGTAAAACACACACTTGGAAGGCTTTCTTGAACAACTGGTAAGGAATTCATTAGTGGAAGCCTGGACATGGCATCAGCATTGCCATGGGAATCATGGGCCCGGTATTTGATGCAGTAATGATATGCTCCCAAAGTTAGAGCATACCTTTGCAATCTAGCCGCTGTAGTGGTTGAAATTCCTTTCCTTGGATTAAAGATGGTCAGCAGTGGCTTATGGTCAGTTAAAAGAGTAAATTGTCTACCATAAATATAGTTATGGAACTTCTTAACAGCCCATACAATGGCCAATGCTTCCTTGTCTAATTGGGAATAGTTCTTCTCTGCCGTCGTTAGAGAACGGGAAGCAAAGGCTACCGGTCGGTCTGTCCCATCTGGCATTGTGTGTGACAATACAGCCCCTAAACCATAAGGCGAAGCATCACATGCTATCATGAGTGGTTTCTGAAGATCATAGTGCATTAACATGCGGGAACACAGGAGTAGGTTCTTGGATTCCTGGAAGGCTTTATTGCATTCACTGCTCCACAACCAGGATCGATTTGTCTCAAGAAGCTGATGTAGTGGGTGTAAAGTATGGGCTAGCTGGGGAAGAAAACGATGGTAATAGTTAAGGAGACCAAGGTATGATCGTAGTTGTGATGCATTCTGTGGTATAGGAGCTTCTTGCAAGGCCTTGACTTTGTCATCAGCAGTGTGTAGACCATGACAATCTATAACATGGCCACAAAATTCTAATTTGTCACGCATGAAAGCACACTTCTCCAAGTTGACCTTCAACCCGTAGGTCATTAGCCGCTGCAGTACCCTCTCTACATTGTGTCGATGTTCTTCCTCCGTCCTGCCCGTGATTAACATGTCATCTAAAAGGCATTGGACATAGGGTAGTCCATTTAACAGTTCTTCCATGGTGCGTTGCCAGATGGCTGGTGCAGGAGCAATGCCAAAGACCATACGATTATATTGAAATAAACCACGGTGAGTATTGATGGTGAGTAACCTGCGGGAATCTGGATGTACTTCAAGTTGAAGGTAAGCATTTTTTAAATCAATCTTTGTGAAATGTTGTCCCCCAGCTAAGTTAGCAAAAATCTCTTCTGTTCTGGGTAATGGAT
Source organism: Bombina bombina (assembly GCF_027579735.1). Lineage (NCBI taxonomy): Eukaryota > Metazoa > Chordata > Amphibia > Anura > Bombinatoridae > Bombina > Bombina bombina. The sequence goes on from NC_069503.1 coordinate 45,835,107, forward strand.
ACTTATGCACTGCTAACTGTTCATTCAACACCATCCTAAAGTCTCCACATATTCGGATCTGTCCATCTTTCTTTTTTACCGGTACAATAGGAGAAGCCCACTCACTACGATGCACTGGGGTTATAATCTTTAACTCTTTTAACCTCCTCAGTTCAGCATCAACTCCTGCCCTTAAAGCGAATGGCACAGTTCGTGCTTTGAAAAACTTTGGCCTTGCTCCAGGTTTTAACTGTAACCGTACCCTTTTGTTCTTAACTTTTCCCAGAACACTTTCAAACACCGGGGCATATTTGGTCTTAATTTTCTGAATCCACTGGGCACGATCAACTCCAATATGATGAACTTCACTGTTTTTGAGGCTCTCAGGCATGCCAAGGGCCCGTATCCAGTCCCTTCCATAAAGAGGTGGGCCACCTGATTTTAGTATATATAGTGTAAGATTGGCAGTTTTACTGTTTGTACACACAGATACAGATGCACACCCCAGTGGCGTCAATACTTCTCTGGAGTATGTTTGTAGCTTCAAGGTAGTGGGCTGCAGCAATACTGGAATTTTCAGCTGTTTCCAATCTTTAATTGTCATAACTGAAACTGCAGCCCCAGTATCTAAGTCCATGGTCAAATCTTTTCCTTCAATATTAACATGAACGGTCAAAGGCTCAGACCCTGCAGTCATGGTGTATACAGTCAAACTCTGAACAGTCATTTCCTCTTCTGAATCTGATGTGGCTCCCTTATAAGCCATGTGGTAATTTCCCTTCTTATGAGTTTTGCTTGAGACACTCTGCTGAGATCCTCTGCAAGCCTTCTTTAAGTGTCCTATTTTACCACAGTCATGACAACGAGCATTTTTAAATCTGCATTCAGAAGCTAAATGATTCTGTGCTCCACATCTGTAACAGTTAATAGGCGATGCTGCTTTTGCTGAATATTTACTGGCTGGTTTAGTCTGTTGCTTCACATTAGAGAAAAATACCTGTTCTTCCTTAGTGTGAGAATGCGTCTGCAGTAAACTAGTGTCTCGTGTGGCCTGTTCCAAAACAGAAGCAATCTCTAGTGCTTTATGGAAGGTCAGGCTCTCCTCTGTCAAAAGTCGCCTTTGAATAGATTCTGTACTGATACCCATAACAAACTGATCTCTAAGGGCAATATTCAGATACTCCCCAAAAGCACAGGTGCTGGCCAATTTCTTTAAACTGATTGCAAATGTAGATACAGTCTCTTGTACCTCTTGGCGCCTGCTATAAAACTTGAACCGCTCAGCAATCTCTAATGGCCGTGGTTGGAAATGCTGTTTTAAGATCTGTATTATTTCAGACAAAGACTTGGTGGCTGGCTTTTCTGGGTGTAGCAGATCTTTTAGAATCTCATATGTTTTAGCACCAATAGTTGTCAGACAGACAGCAACAGACTTAGTATCTCCAATGTCATTGGCAAGTAAATACTGCTGTAGCCTTTCAGTCCAGGAAACCCAGTTATCTGTGTCAGGGTCAAATTCTTTCAATGCTCCAAATACAGCCATTATAGCATGAGTTTGTGGTAGTATACTCGTCGCCAGATGTAATGTCCTTACATAGCAAACATTAACTCTTTATATGAATGATGCACTTGCAACTTCTAAATGTAAACTGGCACTTTATTTACTGCATGACATAGCAAGGTGCTCCTGTAGATTTGCACACAGTAATATGGATAGATACACATATATAGTCCTTTATAATGAATGGCTGCTGCACTCCTTATATTAGCAGTCCTGTACACTGTGTATGCAGCACTATAGTAATCCAGGGTAACTGATAACTGTATAACTGTTAACTGTATAACTGCAATATAACTTATAATGTGTAACTGACAGTTCTTACTCTTCCTGACTAGCTGATGCTGTATCCTCTGCAGTGATCTGTAGCTGACATTACATTTATTAGTATCAGCAATTCTCAGAGCTCAAGTTCAATCCTTGTACTTTTATAACTGCATCACAAACTGTCACAAGATGGTTTCTCTGAACTGTACTGATTCTAAGCACAGCCCACTTGATGACATCATCTTTGTATGGAAGCCTCATTGTGCCCTTTTTGACCAAACCAGGAAATAAGCACAACACTACATGTATGATTGCCGTGTGTGTGTGTGCATATTTATGGTTGCCGTGTGTGTGTGAGCATGTATGGTTGCCGTGTGTGTGTGCGCGCATGTATGGTTGCCGTGTGTGTGTGCATGTATTATTGCTGTGTGCATGTATGGATGCCGTGTGTGTGTGCGCATGTATGGTTGCCGTGTGTGTGCGCATGTATGGTTGCTGTGTGTGTGTGCGCATGTATGGTTGCTGTGTGTGTGCGCATGTATGGTTGCTGTGTGTGTGTGCGCGCATGTATGGTTGCTGTGTGTGTGTGCGCGCGCATGTATGGTTGCTGTGTGTGTGTGCCCGCATGTATGGTTGCTGTGTGTGTGTGCGCATGTATGGTTGCTGTGTGCGTGTGGGCACGTATGGTTGCTGTGTGTGAGTGCGCATGTATGGTTGCTGTGTGTGTGCATGTATGGTTGCTGTGTGTGTGTGTGCGCATGTATGATTGCTGTGTGTGTGTGCGCATGTATGGTTGCTGTGTGTGTGTGTGCGCGCATGTATGGGAACATTGATAGGGAGTGCCATTCAAGGCTGTGCTAACGTGGGTGAAGGTGCTGACTGGCAGCAGATGTTCTCCTACAGTACAGGGCGGCAGCAATGGAAGGAACATGCAGCATCTTGAAAAAACCCCAAGAGAGGTGAGAAACGCGTTGATTGTGTTAACCCAGCTGAGTGATTTGGATGATCACTTTCTTGCCTCACTCGGAGTATCATCATAAACTCTATCGAACCACCCTATCTAACCATAGTTTAGTAGGGATACTAGCATCTAACATCTAACTAGCATTTAACATTGCATGACAGATTGCTAGAACTGGCTTCTAACAGCGATCCATCTAGAGCAGAGGAAAGGAACAGTCCCGACAGGTGCTATCAGCTGGTAACGTCAGCTGCTACGTCAGTCGCACCACGTGGGCAGACGCAATTGCGGGAGAAGAAACAACTCCACTAACCCAGACGCGGACTACAGGAAGGATCCTAATTACCACTCCAGCTGCACAATTCGGATTGTATTTACAGACCCCTCAACATCACACAGAGAATCTGTGAAACTGCCGATACTCTGCATAAAAGTTTAAGGTACCGCTCTCATATGTGACATCAGATTGATCCAATACTCCTCGGAGCAAGATCATCTGCATATGAGAGTAACTTTTTAGTAACTTTCTTTGTTTGTTTAAAGGACGATCCGTCACATTTTAATGTTGTATTGGACAGGCCTGACTTATTAAGAATTAGTAGTATTTACGTTTTACTGGACGTCCCAATATATTTTTAATGCTGATTGTTTAATGTCCATTTTAAACTTCTCATTTTTACGTAACTATTGTGTTTATTGTATCTACTGTATCTCCCACTTAACACCGCAAATCCCAATTACACCTCTCTTCTGTAATTTGCTTTTATCGAACTCATCTTTAGAGTTTAGGTGTTTAATGTAAGAGACACATTTATGTTTTTAATAACATCAAATTCTGTAGCTTCTCCTCTCTATTTTTAGTATTTTTTATATATGCCTCAAATATTCATTTGATGATTTTGACCCAATATATTGTGATTAAAATAAACTTTATTTATCTTTAATATATCTGAGTATATTCGCGCTCATTCTAAAATGACATTAACCTTGGCTTTTAGCGCCAGTACTATCTCTCTTCTTTGTCTGTTCTATTTTGGGGTCATTTAGGGGGGAGCCCTTGGCCTTGGGTAGTTATTAGCGCCAATTCCTCCACACCTACTTAAGGAACATGCAGCAACAGCCGGGCTACTGGCAGCATAGATTTTATTTGCAAGCTGCTGCTGTTCATTCCATGATTACTGCCTGTGCACAAACTGTGACCTTAAATAATGGCAACACCACTCATCACCAGGCACGCACTGCAATCTTCACCCCTCTAGCCCTTAAATCATGGCAACACCACTCATCACCAGGCACGCACTGCAATCTTCACCCCTCTAGCCCTTAAATCATGGTAACACCACTCATCACCAGGCACGCACCGCAATCTTCACCCCTCTAGCCCTTAAATCATGGTAACACCACTCATCACGAGGCATGCACTGCAATCTTCACCCCTCTAGCCCTTAAATCATGGCAACACCACTCATCACCAGGCACGCACTGCAATCTTCACCCCTCTAGCCCTTAAATCATGGTAACACCACTCATCACGAGGCATGCACTGCAATCTTCACCCCTCTAGCCCTTAAATCATGGCAACACCACTCATCACCAGGCACGCACTGCAATCTTCACCCCTCTAGCCCTTAAATCATGGTAACACCACTCATCACCAGGCACGCACTGCAATCTTCACCCCTCTAGCCCTTAAATCATGGTAACACCACTCATCACCAGGCACGCACTGCAATCTTCACCCCTCTAGCCCTTAAATCATGGTAACACCACTCATCACCAGGCACGCACTGCAATCTTCACCCCTCTAGCCCTTAAATCATGGTAACACCACTCATCACCAGGCATGCACTGCAATCTTCACCCCTCTAGCCCTTAAATCATGGTAACACCACTCATCACCAGGCACGCACTGCAATCTTCACCCCTCTAGCCCTTAAATCATGGTAACACCACTCATCACCAGGCACGCACTGCAATCTTCACCCCTCTAGCCCTTAAATCATGGCAACACCACTCATCACCAGGCACGCACTGCAATCTTCACCCCTCTAGCCCTTAAATCATGGCAACACCACTCATCACCAGGCATGCACTGCAATCTTCACCCCTCTAGCCCTTAAATCATGGCAACACCACTCATCACCAGGCATGCACTGCAATCTTCACCCCTCTAGCCCTTAAATCATGGCATCACCACTCATCACCAGGCACACACTGCAATCTTCACCCCTCTAGCCCTTAAATCATGGCATCACCACTCATCACCAGGCACACAATGCAATCTTCACCCCTCTAGCCCTTAAATCATGGCAACCCCACTCATCACGAGGCACGCACTGCAATCTTCACCCCTCTAGCCCTTAAATCATGGCAACACCAATCATCACCAGACACGCACTGCAATCTTCACCCCTCTAGCCCTTAAATCATGGTAACACCACTCATCACCGGGCATGCACTGCAATCTTCACCCCTCTAGCCCTTAATTAATGGTAACACCCACTCATCACCAGGCACGCATTGCAATCTTCACCCCTCTAGCCCTTAAATCATGGTAACACCACTCATCACCAGGCACACACTGCAATCTTCACCCCTCTAGCCCTTAAATCATGGGATCACCACTCATCACCAGGCACACACTGCAATCTTCACCCCTCTAGCCCTTAAATCATGGCAACCCCACTCATCACGAGGCACGCACTGCAATCTTCACCCCTCTAGCCCTTAAATCATGGCAATACCACTCATCACCAGACACGCACTGCAATCTTCACCCCTCTAGCCCTTAAATCATGGTAACACCACTCATCACCAGGCAGGCACTGCAATCTTCACCCCTCTAGCCCTTAATTCATGGTAACACTACTCATCACCAGGCATGCACTGCAATCTTCACCCCTCTAGCCCTTAAATCATGGTAACACCACTCATCACCAGGCACGCACTGCAATCTTCACCCCTCTAGCCCTTAAATCATGGCAACACCACTCATCACCGGGCACGCACTGCAATCTTCACCCCTCTAGCCCTTAAATCATGGTAACACCACTCATCACCAGGCATGCACTGCAATCTTCACCCCTCTAGCCCTTAAATCATGGTAACACCACTCATCACCAGGCATGCACTGCAATCTTCACCCCTCTAGCCCTTAAATCATGGTAACACCACTCATCACCAGGCATGCACTGCAATCTTCACCCCTCTAGCCCTTAAATCATGGTAACACCACTCATCACCAGGCATGCATTGCAATCTTCACCCATCTAGCCCTTAAATCATGGTAACACCACTCATCACCAGGCACGCATTGCAATCTTCACCCCTCTAGCCCTTAAATCATGGTAACACCACTCATCACCAGGCACGCACTGCAATCTTCACCCCTCTAGCCCTTAAATCATGGCAACACCACTCATCACCAGGCACGCACTGCAATCTTCACCCCTCTAGCCCTTAAATCATGGCATCACCACTCATCACCAGGCACGCACTGCAATCTTCACCCCTCTAGCCCTTAAATCATGGCATCACCACTCATCACCAGGCACACACTGCAATCTTCACCCCTCTAGCCCTTAAATCATGGCAACCCCACTCATCACCAGGCACACACTGTAATCTTCACCCCTCTAGCCCTTAAATCATGGTAACACCACTCATCACCAGGCACACACTGCAATCTTCACCCCTCTAGCCCTTAAATCATGGCAACCCCACTCATCACCAGGCACGCATTGCAATCTTCACCCCTCTAGCCCTTAAATCATGGTAACACCACTCATCACGAGGCACACACTGCAATCTTCACCCCTCTAGCCCTTAAATCATGGCAACCCCACTCATCACGAGGCACGCACTGCAATCTTCACCCCTCTAGCCCTTAAATCATGGTAACACCACTCATCACCAGGCATGCACTGCAATCTTCACCCCTCTAGCCCTTAAATCATGGTAACACCACTCATCACCAGGCACACAATGCAATCTTCACCCCTCTAGCCCTTAAATCATGGTAACACCACTCATCACCAGGCACACAATGCAATCTTCACCCCTCTAGCCCTTAAATCATGGCAACCCCACTCATCACGAGGCACGCACTGCAATCTCCACCCCTCTAGCCCTTAATTCATGGTAACACCCACTCATCACCAGGCATGCACTGCAATCTTCACCCCTCTAGCCCTTAAATCATGGCATCACCACTCATCACCAGGCACACACTGCAATCTTCACCCCTCTAGCCCTTAAATCATGGTAACACCACTCATCACCAGACACGCACTGCAATCTTCACCCCTCTAGCCCTTAATTCATGGTAACACCACTCATCACCAGGCATGCACTGCAATCTCCACCCCTCTAGCCCTTAATTCATGGTAACACCCACTCATCACCAGGCACACACTGCAATCTTCACCCCTCTAGCCCTTAAATCATGGGATCACCACTCATCACCAGGCACACACTGCAATCTTCACCCCTCTAGCCCTTAAATCATGGCAACCCCACTCATCACGAGGCACGCACTGCAATCTTCACCCCTCTAGCCCTTAAATCATGGCAACACCACTCATCACCAGACACGCACTGCAATCTTCACCCCTCTAGCCCTTAAATCATGGTAACACCACTCATCACCAGGCAGGCACTGCAATCTTCACCCCTCTAGCCCTTAATTCATGGTAACACAACTCATCACCAGGCATGCACTGCAATCTCCACCCCTCTAGCCCTTAAATCATGGCAACACTACTCATCACCAGGCATGCACTGCAATCTTCACCCCTCTAGCCCTTAAATCATGGTAACACCACTCATCACCAGGCACGCACTGCAATCTCCACCCCTCTAGCCTTTAAATCATGGCAACACCACTCATCACCAGGCACGCACTGCAATCTCCACCCCTTCAGCCCTTAAATAATGGTAACACCACTCATCACAAGGCATGCACTGCAATCTTCACCCCTCTAGCCCTTAAATCATGGTAACACCACTCATCACCAGGCATGCACTGCAATCTTCATTCCTCTAGCCCTTAAATCATGGTAACACCACTCATCACCAGGCATGCACTGCAATCTTCACCCCTCTAGCCTCTCTTTTCTTGCTTGTGCATTTCTTCTGGGAGCGGGAATAGCTAGATAATGGTGGTGGCTGAGGATTGAGTGAGCTGCATATAGTGACTAATCGTGATCGTAAGTGATGAGGAGGTGTTTTCTTATTTTAATAAAATAATTATATATACATAATAATATCAAGAAGTGTTCTTACCGTGTCTCCAGGCAACCGTCACCGCTAACACTGACACCCGTTTCTTGCAGAAGTATTATTGTTTTCCTCTTCAGTCGCTCCTTCGTGTCGTTTGCCTCGACCCGGATATCACTCCGGCCGCTATCCTCTCAGGGTAGACAGGATCACCCGTTGGCGTCCTACGTGACTTCCGTATCACGTGTTGGCTAATCGACCAATTGGAGGGTAGATGCTCCGTACGGCGCTGCTGTAGGAAAATCCCGTTCGGTGTCAGTGATCTTGGCGGTCTATAGGAACCCTAATCCCGGAACCTCAACGGGCTATGAGCACAAATTGCTCTAGCAGCTATACCTCAGCATACTCCAGTGCTTGTAAGGTATGAAAGTCAAATGATAACTGCACATCAAAAGTTAAAACTTATCCTTTATTGAGTTTTGTTAAAATTCCACGGCACACATGTTAAAATCCATAAAAGTTCAGTGAGAAATCCGTCAGTCTGACGCGTTTCGGCTATCTAGCCTTATTCATAGACTTAATCTGACTAGCACCTGTCGAGCTTAAATACGCTCCCTCACATTCTCATTGGTTGCCTATTTCTTCACTGAAAAATGTAGCATGGAGGCTTAAAGGGACAGCAGATACACATCATCAATAACATTATAAAGGGGAAACACAATGTTATAGTGTAATAAACCCCTAGCTGGCTACTATGTAGTTTCTTTACTCCTAAACATGCTATACATTTTAGATCCATATTAATTATGTTCAATACTGCATATCTACTAGAACAGAAGATATATGTATATATATTGCATATGCATGTAAACAAGTTAATACCTCAATCCTTATTTTGTGCTGGACATTGCCTATACCCTGACATTTCCCTTATATTTGTGTTTAGTATAGAGTAAATGATTAGTAATTGTTGTTCTCAACATGATACCCAATTACTATATATGACCCATCTTACTACATGTTTTTACTCCCAGAAATTGATGATATCTCCATCTATGTTTAGGCCATTTGGTTTACGCGTCCTAAGCATAAAAATCCAGTAGGCCTCTTTTCTGAAAAGGGCATGTACCCTATTACCACCCCTGGGCTGTTTCATTACTAAATCAATAATCATCCAGGTAAACGTACTGGTATCTCCCCCATGTTCAAATATGAAGTGTTTTGAGACCCCTGTTGTGGCTCTTTCTTTGTCTATGTCATATAGGTGTTCTTTGATCCTAACTCTTGTCTCTCTGGAAGTGCATCCTATATACTGTTTCTCACAGGCTGTGCATGTCACCATATATATGGCATGGTCTGATCTGCAATTTGTACAAAAGCTACAATTAAAAACCTTGTGGATACTGGAAGATTGAAATACCTTACTTGTCTGTGTAAGGTCACATGCTACACAGCTACGTGTATCACATCTGTAGTGCCCTTTACAAGTGAGCCAGCTACTGCTTTTCTTGGGTTTCTTCAAAACACTGGGGGACACCATATTACCAATGGTAATATTTCTTTTGGACACAAACTTGCACCCCTCTTTAACAACATTTTTCAATACATTATCAGCTTTCAAAATTGGTAAATTCTTTCTAATAATGTTGCAAATACTGTTGTATTGATTGGTATAGGTAGTCACAAATGTAATTCCTCCAGTTTGACTCTTGTGGCTGGTGCTTTTCTCATTTCTCTTACATTTCATTTTTGACATTTTTGGTTTAAGTAATTCTTCCCTAGGTATGTCTCTAACATCATTATAAGCTCTCATGATGCTATTCTCTGGGTAGCCTCTAGCTCTCAATTTGATAATTAAATTTCTACTTTCTTTGAGAAAAATGCCTTCATCTGAGCAATTACGTCTAATCCTTATCATTTCCCCTTTTGACACCCCATAATGCATGTGTTTGGGGTGACAGCTCTTCGCATGCAAAAGGGAATTTGCAGATATTGGTTTGGTATATAGTGAGGTAGATATACATCCAATGTCTGTATCTCCCTCCAGTGTTACATCAAGATAGTCAATCCTATTCCCTCCAAACTGGGAAGTAAATTCAAGACCCACTTGATTGTTATTGAGATAGGCTACAAACTGTTCACTCTCTGCTTTAGACCCTGTCCATACAAATAAGAGGTCGTCAATATAGCGTTTGTACCCCATCAGCGACTCTCTGTGTGGATTTCCATCTGCATAGACGTGGGACAGCTCCCACCAACCCATAAATAGGTTGGCATAGGCTGGGGCAAATTTAGCCCCCATTGCTGTCCCACGCCTCTGCAGATAGAACTTGCCCTCAAATTCAAAATAGTTGTGGGTCAGCAGAAAGTGAACAGTTCTTACAATATATTCTTTCAGAGTATCCTCATAGTCACTAAAGAGATCCATCATTTCTTTGATGGCCTTTAGGCCATTTTCATGTGGTATGGAGGAGTAGAGGCTCACCACATCAATGGTGAGCCAGCTATACCACTCCTTCCAGGTTATCTCTTTTACTGAGTTAAGCAGATGTTTGGTATCCCTCAAGAATGAGGGCAATTTACAAACAAGTGGATGTAGAAGGGACTCTATCCAATTGGACAAGTTCTCAAAAAGTGAGCCAATTCCTGAGACGATGGGTCTGCCCTTGACATTGGTGATGGACTTGTGGACCTTCGGCAAGTGATGAAAAATAGGTATCACTGGCTCATGTATATACAAATATTCCATGGTCGACAAGTCCATCACCCCTTGTTCCAGGCCATCATCAAGTAAATCTTTTAATAATTCTTGGAAGTGTTTAGTGGGGTTAGTATGAAGTATCTTATAGACATTAGCATCATCTAGTTGTCTAAATGCTTCTGCTAAGTATGTACTCGTGTCCATAACTACAATTGTACCCCCCTTATCTGAACTTTTGATGACTATGTTGTCTCTTTCTTTCAATTTTCTAAGGCCCTCTTTCTCCTTATAAGTTAAGTTGGACCTATATGTTTTAGCATCATTTTTGAGTCTAATTAGATCTTCCTCTACTCTTTTGTGAAAGAGTTCCAAAATCAAACCCCTTGACTGGGTGGGATAAAAGTTGGACTTACGCTTGAAGCCATTGTGTATACCTTTCATAGTGGAGGGAGGACAACTTTCTCTTTCTAGATGGTAAAGGGAAAGAAAATCGGCTGCATCTTTTATTTGAAAGAAATCGTTCATTAAAGTAGACTCATCTGCAGTACTTAAATGTGTTTCTGTTTCCACATCTTCACCACTAGTGAAATATTTTTTCAGTGTTAACGTCCTGATAAACCTGTTAACATCAACTAGGGTATCAAACACATTGAAGTCTGCAGAGGGAACAAAGTTTAAGCCCAGTTTCAAAGCTAACATCTCTTCCTCACTAAGCTCTATACTAGATATGTTAATTATCTTCATATTTTGTATTTGTTTTGTGTTCCTTTCCTCAGTGTGTACTGATCTCTCTGGGACTGTAGTTCCTTGTATTTGCCTCTTCCTCTTCCTCCTCTTCCTCTTCCTCCCCCCTGTCCTCTGGCCCCATCCTCCTGAAAAACCTGTGCCTCGATATTATCAGTAGTCAGGTGTGTGCTAGGCTGTGTCTCTGTAGCCCTAGTATATTTGTTATTCAATTTGCCTTTGTTCCCTGATTTTAATATGCCTGTAGACGCTTTAGTGTTTGAGGTTGCTGATGATTCTATATTTCTTATTGATAATGTACTCGTAGGACCCTCATTAGATTGTGTAAAGGCTTCCTCATCAGAGGATGCACCACTTGACATATAGTCCACAAAGTCTCTGACTTCAATGTCTTCATAGGCAATGTCCAGCACAAAATAAGGATTGAGGTATTAACTTGTTTACATGCATATGCAATATATATACATATATCTTCTGTTCTAGTAGATATGCAGTATTGAACATAATTAATATGGATCTAAAATGTATAGCATGTTTAGGAGTAAAGAAACTACATAGTAGCCAGCTAGGGGTTTATTACACTATAACATTGTGTTTCCCCTTTATAATGTTATTGATGATGTGTATCTGCTGTCCCTTTAAGCCTCCATGCTACATTTTTCAGTGAAGAAATAGGCAACCAATGAGAATGTGAGGGAGCGTATTTAAGCTCCACAGGTGCTAGTCAGATTAAGTCTATGAATAAGGCTAGATAGCCGAAACGCGTCAGACTGACGGATTTCTCACTGAACTTTTATGGATTTTAACATGTGTGCCGTGGAATTTTAACAAAACTCAATAAAGGATAAGTTTTAACTTTTGATGTGCAGTTATCATTTGACTTTCATACCTTACAAGCACTGGAGTATGCTGAGGTATAGCTGCTAGAGCAATTTGTGCTCATAGCCCGTTGAGGTTCCGGGATTAGGGTTCCTATAGACCGCCAAGATCACTGACACCGAACGGGATTTTCCTACAGCAGCGCCGTACGGAGCATCTACCCTCCAATTGGTCGATTAGCCAACACGTGATACGGAAGTCACGTAGGACGCCAACGGGTGATCCTGTCTACCCTGAGAGGATAGCGGCCGGAGTGATATCCGGGTCGAGGCAAACGACACGAAGGAGCGACTGAAGAGGAAAACAATAATACTTCTGCAAGAAACGGGTGTCAGTGTTAGCGGTGACGGTTGCCTGGAGACACGGTAAGAACACTTTTTGCTTACTAAGGTACTATTGTACACTCTATTACTGTGACTCGGCAACTGTTTCGTATGTATATGAACACTAATATATCACAAGCTATTTATAAGGTGATATAGCAGGTAACCCATGCATAATAGAACCTCATAATAGCACTAAGATATTTACGTGCTATCTAACTCTTCATAGTAAATAAGCATTTCTTGTCTATAAAGTAGTTACTGAGATAGAGAAATGGAGAGTGACACGGCCACATGTAACAGTAATTTCTATTCAATGCTAAGTATGGATGATTTTGAGAAAAGCAGACCAACCTTAGAAAATACCTTTAACCCTGACAATCAGATAAAGGATATGTCAGAAATCTTTATGAGCATGGAACAGGCCCTTATCAGGGAGTATCAGATCTGGTGGGACAAGAGATCCCTAGAAAAATATGTGGACTTAAATATGATACCCAGAGGCCTCAGATTACGCAAGAGACCATCTTTTCAAGTCTCTGATGAGTGGTTTATTTCAGAATGGAACAGTATATTAACGGAATGTTCCATCAGACTCATGGGAGTCATAATTAAATTTAAAAACCAAAAGCTTGAAGAGGCAAGGGAATCTATTAAAGATCTACAGAGAGAACTGAATTCCTTTACTACACACGACCGTTACAGAGAATTAGATGTCCTATTAAAAACTACAATTGACAATATGAAACAGGACATTGACAGGTTAAAATACAACAAATTTCAACGTGACACAGAAGACTACAGTAACAACAAGGTATATTACTGGAATACACAGACCTTTAGGAGACAAAAGAAACAGAAGAAGGTGAATAGAGGGAATACATCCACAGCTAAGAGCCAGGCACTTGGACAAGGGGGGAAGAAACAAGTGACATTTTCAGATACTGAAGAGTCCAATGAAGACATTGAAGTCAGAGACTTTGTGGACTATATGTCAAGTGGTGCATCCTCTGATGAGGAAGCCTTTACACAATCTAATGAGGGTCCTACGAGTACATTATCAATAAGAAATATAGAATCATCAGCAACCTCAAACACTACAGCCTCTACAGGCATATTAAAATCAGGGAACAAAGGCAAATTGAATAACAAATATACTAGGGCTACAGAGACACAGCCTAGCACACACCTGACTACTGATAATATCGAGGCACAGGTTTTTCAGGAGGATGGGGCCAGAGGACAGGGGGGAGGAAGAGGAAGAGGCAAATACAAGGAACTACAGTCCCAGAGAGATCAGTACACACTGAGGAAAGGAACACAAAACAAATACAAAATATGAAGATAATTAACATATCTAGTATAGAGCTTAGTGAGGAAGAGATGTTAGCTTTGAAACTGGGCTTAAACTTTGTTCCCTCTGCAGACTTCAATGTGTTTGATACCCTAGTTGATGTTAACAGGTTTATCAGGACGTTAACACTGAAAAAATATTTCACTAGTGGTGACGATGTGGAAACAGAAACACATTTAAGTACTGCAGATGAGTCTACTTTAATGAACGATTTCTTTCAAATAAAAGATGCAGCCGATTTTCTTTCCCTTTACCATCTAGAAAGAGAAAGTTGTCCTCCCTCCACTATGAAAGGTATACACAATGGCTTCAAGCGTAAGTCCAACTTTTATCCCACCCAGTCAAGGGGTTTGATTTTGGAACTCTTTCACAAAAGAGTAGAGGAAGATCTAATTAGACTCAAAAATGATGCTAAAACATATAGGTCCAACTTAACTTATAAGGAGAAAGAGGGCCTTAGAAAATTGAAAGAAAGAGACAACATAGTCATCAAAAGTTCAGATAAGGGGGGTACAATTGTAGTTATGGACACGAGTACATACTTAGCAGAAGCATTTAGACAACTAGATGATGCTAATGTCTATAAGATACTTCATACTAACCCCACTAAACACTTCCAAGAATTATTAAAAGATTTACTTGATGATGGCCTGGAACAAGGGGTGATGGACTTGTCGACCATGGAATATTTGTATATACATGAGCCAGTGATACCTATTTTTCATCACTTGCCGAAGGTCCACAAGTCCATCACCAATGTCAAGGGCAGACCCATCGTCTCAGGAATTGGCTCACTTTTTGAGAACTTGTCCAATTGGATAGAGTCCCTTCTACAGCCACTTGTTTGTAAATTGCCCTCATTCTTGAGGGATACCAAACATCTGCTTAACTCAGTAAAAGAGATAACCTGGAAGGAGGGGTATAGCTGGCTCACCATTGATGTGGTGAACCTCTACTCCTCCATACCACATGAAAATGGCCTAAAGGCCATCAAAGAAATGATGGATCTCTTTAGTGACTATGAGGATACTCTGAAAGAATATATTGTAAGAACTGTTCACTTTCTGCTGACCCATAACTATTTTGAATTTGAGGGCAAGTTCTATCTGCAGAGGCGTGGGACAGCAATGGGGGCTAAATTTGCCCCAGCCTATGCCAACCTATTTATGGGTTGGTGGGAGCTGTCCCACGTCTATGCAGATGGAAATCCACACAGAGAGTCGCTGATGGGGTACAAACGCTATATTGACGACCTCTTATTTGTATGGACAGGGTCTAAAGCAGAGAGTGAACAGTTTGTAGCCTATCTCAATAACAATCAAGTGGGTCTTGAATTTACTTCCCAGTTTGGAGGGAATAGGATTGACTATCTTGATGTAACACTGGAGGGAGATACAGACATTGGATGTATATCTACCTCACTATATACCAAACCAATATCTGCAAATTCCCTTTTGCATGCGAAGAGCTGTCACCCCAAACACATGCATTATGGGGTGTCAAAAGGGGAAATGATAAGGATTAGACGTAATTGCTCAGATGAAGGCATTTTTCTCAAAGAAAGTAGAAATTTAATTATCAAATTGAGAGCTAGAGGCTACCCAGAGAATAGCATCATGAGAGCTTATAATGATGTTAGAGACATACCTAGGGAAGAATTACTTAAACCAAAAATGTCAAAAATGAAATGTAAGAGAAATGAGAAAAGCACCAGCCACAAGAGTCAAACTGGAGGAATTACATTTGTGACTACCTATACCAATCAATACAACAGTATTTGCAACATTATTAGAAAGAATTTACCAATTTTGAAAGCTGATAATGTATTGAAAAATGTTGTTAAAGAGGGGTGCAAGTTTGTGTCCAAAAGAAATATTACCATTGGTAATATGGTGTCCCCCAGTGTTTTGAAGAAACCCAAGAAAAGCAGTAGCTGGCTCACTTGTAAAGGGCACTACAGATGTGGTACACGTAGCTGTGTAGCATGTGACCTTACACAGACAAGTAAGGTATTTCAATCTTCCAGTACCCACAAGGTTTTTAATTGTAGCTTTTGTACAAATTGCAGATCAGACCATGCCATATATATGGTGACATGCACAGCCTGTGAGAAACAGTATATAGGATGCACTTCCAGAGAGACAAGAGTTAGGATCAAAGAACACCTATATGACATAGACAAAGAAAGAGCCACAACAGGGGTCTCAAAACACTTCATATTTGAACATGGGGGAGATACCAGTACGTTTACCTGGATGATTATTGATTTAGTAATGAAACAGCCCAGGGGTGGTAATAGGGTACATGCCCTTTTCAGAAAAGAGGCCTACTGGATTTTTATGCTTAGGACGCGTAAACCAAATGGCCTAAACATAGATGGAGATATCATCAATTTCTGGGAGTAAAAACATGTAGTAAGATGGGTCATATATAGTAATTGGGTATCATGTTGAAAACAACAATTACTAATCATTTACTCTATACTAAACACAAATATAAGGGAAATGTCAGGGTATAGGCAATGTCCAGCACAAAATAAGGATTGAGGTATTAACTTGTTTACATGCATATGCAATATATATACATATATCTTCTGTTCTAGTAGATATGCAGTATTGAACATAATTAATATGGATCTAAAATGTATAGCATGTTTAGGAGTAAAGAAACTACATAGTAGCCAGCTAGGGGTTTATTACACTATAACATTGTGTTTCCCCTTTATAATGTTATTGATGATGTGTATCTGCTGTCCCTTTAAGCCTCCATGCTACATTTTTCAGTGAAGAAATAGGCAACCAATGAGAATGTGAGGGAGCGTATTTAAGCTCCACAGGTGCTAGTCAGATTAAGTCTATGAATAAGGCTAGATAGCCGAAACGCGTCAGTCTGACGGATTTCTCACTGAACTTTTATGGATTTTAACATGTGTGCCGTGGAATTTTAACAAAACTCAATAAAGGATAAGTTTTAACTTTTGATGTGCAGTTATCATTTGACTTTCATAATAATATCATTTTACATTTATTTTATTGTGTTACTAGATAAAATAAGGTAAATATTTGTTTCTGTACATCACTGGCATTAAAGGGGTTAAATGAGTGCTGTGTGTGTTAATGGCACACAACTGGTTAAATACACTGCTGCTAAAAGAAAATGTGTTTTTATGGATCCCTGGCCCCACCATACAACTACTACCACATTGAAGTTACAATCTGAAATTGCACAAAGAAATAAAAACATTCGTTAAGTAAGTCCTACCTTCTCTGCAAATGAAAGTGATCTGCCGTCTGACTCAGGCACACACTGTACAAACAAAGTGCCAAGTCTGACTCACACTGTGCATAGTGATTTAGTGCACACACAGAAATCCTCTCAAATGCTAATACTTTACTCCTTGTAATAACATTTCCCATGCTCAACTAGCACTCTGCTGTAGTACCCACTCCTGTCACCCTCTGATGGCGGCCCTGATTAACACTAGCACATACCAGCTACACAATATATATTATTAACACTAGCACATAACAGCTACACAATATATATTATTAACACTAGCACATACCAGCTACACAATATATATTATTAACACTAGCACATAACAGCTACACAATATATATTATTAACACTAGCACATACCAGCTACACAATATATATTATTAACACTAGCACATAACAGTTACACAATATATATAATTAACACTAGCACATAACAGCTACACAAAATATATATTATTAACACTAGCACATAACAGTTACACAATATATATTATTAACACTAGCACATAACAGCTATACAATATATATTATTAACACTAACACATAACAGCTACACAATATATATTATTAACACTAGCACATAACAGCTACACAATATATATTATTAACACTATCACATAACAACTACACAATATATATTATTAACCCTAGCACATAACAGCTACACAATATATATTATTAACACTAGCATATACCTGTTACACAATATATATTATTAACACTAGCACATAACAGCTACACAATATATATTATTAACACTAGCACATAACAGCTACACAATATATATTATTAACACTAGCACATAACAGTTACACAATATATATTATTAACACTAGCACATAACAGTTACACAATATATATTATTAGCACTAGCACATAACAGCTAAACAATATATATTATTAACACTGGCACATAACAGCTACATAATATATATTATTAACACTAGCACATAACAGCTACACAATATATATTATTAACACTAGCACATAACAATTACACACTATATATTATTAACACTAGCACATAACAGCTACACAATATATATTATTAACACTAGCACATAACAGTTACACAATATATATTATTAACACTAGCACATAACAGCTACACAATATATATTATTAACACTAGCACATAACAGTTACACAATATATATTAATAACACTAGCACATAACAGTTACACATATTATTAACACTAGCACATAACAGTTACACATATTATTAACACTAGCAGATAACAGTTACACAATATATATTATTAACACTAGCACATAACAGTTACACAATATATATTATTAACACTAGCACATAACAGCTACACAATATATATTATTAACACTAGCACATAACAGCTACACAATATATATTATTAACACTAGCACATAACAGCTACACAATATATATTATTAACACTAGCACATAACTGTTACACAATATATATTATTAACACTAGCACATAACAGCTACACAATATATATTATTAACACTATCACATAACAACTACACAATATATATTATTAACCCTAGCACATAACAGCTACACAATATATATTATTAACACTAGCATATACCTGTTACACAATATATATTATTAACACTAGCACATAACAGCTACACAATATATATTATTAACACTAGCACATAACAGCTACACAATATATATTATTAACACTAGCACATAACAGTTACACAATATATATTATTAACACTAGCACATAACAGCTACACAATATATATTATTAACACTAGCACATAACAGTTACACAATATATATTATTAACACTAGCACATAACAGCTACACAATATATATTATTAACACTAGCACAAAACAGCTACACAATATATATTATTAACACTAGCACATAACAGTTACACAATGTATTATTAACACTAGCACATAACACCTACACAATATATATTATTAATACTGACGTGAACGCATGCTGTTATAACTTTTGTGTGCAATATATTTTAACATGAGTGTAAGTGTACTTTATAATATATTTTTGAAGAGCTATCTGAAGATACCCAAATTAGAATCAAAATATGTCAGGAAGGTTATAGCTACACCATGCCCAAGTACAAAGAGAAGTGTAGTGTGTATTAACCCTTCACTAGCACAGAGAGCTGCACAGTGTGTATTAACCCTTCACTAGCACAGAGAGCAGCACAGTGTATATTAACCCTTCACTAGCACAGTGTGTATTAACCATTCACTAGCACAGAGAGCAGCACAGTGTGTATTAACCCTTCACTAGCACAGAGAGCAGCACAGTGTGTATTAACCCCTTCACTAGCACAGAGAGTTGCACAGTGTGTATTAACCCTTCACTAGCACAGAGAGCTGCACAGTGTGCATTAACCCTTCACTAGCACAGATAGCTGCACAGTGTGTATTAACCCTTCACTAGCACAGAGAGCAGCACAGTGTGTATTAACCCTTCATTAGCACAGAGAGCAGCACAGTGTGTATTAACTCTTCACTGGCACAGAGAGCAGCACAGTGTGTATTAACCCTTAGCTAGCACATAAAGCTGCACAGTGTGTATTAACCCTTCACTAGCACAGAGAGCTGCACAGTGTGTATTAACCCTTCACTAGCACAGAGAGCTGCACAGTGTGTATTAACCCTTCACTAGCACAGAGAGCAGCACAGTGTGTATTAACCCTTCACTAGCACAGTGTGTATTAACCATTCACTAGCACAGAGAGCAGCACAGTGTGTATTAACCCTTCACTAGCACAGAGAGCAGCACAGTGTGTATTAACCCCTTCGCTAGCAGAGAGAGTTGCACAGTGTGTATTAACCCTTCACTAGCACAGAGAGCTGCACAGTGTGTATTAACCCTTCACTAGCACAGATAGCTGCACAGTGTGTATTAACCCTTCACTAGCACAGAGAGCAGCACAGTGTGTATTAACCCTTCACTAGCACAGATAGCTGCACAGTGTGTATTAACCCTTCACTAGCACAGAGAGCTGCACAGTGTGTATTAACCCTTCACTAGCACAGAAAGCTGCACAGTGTGTATTAAAAACAAAAAGAGAGGCGCCAAGGCATAGAGCAGTATCGTCGGATCACAACAGAGGGAAGAACGCCCTTCACTAGCACAGATAGCTGCACAGTGTGTATTAACCCTTCACTAGCACAGAGAGCAGCACAGTGTGTATTAACCCTTCACTAGCACAGAAAGCTGCACAGTGTGTATTAAAAACAAAAAGAGAGGCGCCAAGGCATAGAGCAGTATCGTCGGATCACAACAGAGGGAAGAGTGCCCCTCCCCCAGATGATCAGAATACTCACAAGCGGAGCGACACTAACATGTCGATAGGAGCAAGCCAGAACTATTTAGAGTCGCCCGGCAGACACGCTGTGGCTAGATGACGTTCAGGACCCTTGTCCAATCACAGTGTCGGTTCCTCCCAGTCGTTCACGGCAACAGTCTTGTAATAAAGCCGAAGTTATGGGCTAGGTAGCAGACTAGCAGAAATACGTATATAGTGGAACTATATGTATTATAGTGTATACACATGATCATTTATAGGTGATTCACGTTACATAATTATCACCCCCCCCCCTTTTTTTCATCTTCCTATAAGTTATACTATTTCACTATATAATATATATTAATTATTAGTGGTATAAGGATAGTGATACATTATATTACTTATTTCTATACATATTCACAGCTGAACACCTAGCTATAAGTATGTTGTCAGTAGGTGAAAGGACAAATAAGAGGCTTTTAATGGTCTCACATACAGCATCATCTAAAATCATTCCCAGTGAAGCTCATTCAACAGATAATTTATCAATACACGCCTTATTTGCTAAACTAGAAGAGTCAATTAACACTGAATGCAGACATTGACTTGACTCAGAGATGTTACAGACATATTTGGACAAAAAACAGGTCCCAGGTTCTTTTAAAGAAGATTCTACTGTTTTGTCTTAATGGGAGGGAAGTTTGAGTGAGTGTTCTTACACTTTGATGAGGATCTTGATAGCACATAGAAAAACACTAGTAGAACATACCTCTAAAGAAATTGACACCATTCAAACCACTTTAGATAAGTATAAAACTTTACAGTTATATAAAGACTTAAAAAATATGGTTTTACAGAAAACCGATACTTATCAAAAAGATCTTATAAATGTCAAAAATTGTAAGATCATTAGGGATGAGGAAGACTATCTAAAAGGGGAAGTTTTTACATATAATAAAAAGAAAACAATTCAGTCAGCCCCCCTAGGACCCCAAGTGGAATATTCTGATGATCAAGGACGATCTAATAATCCCTCTGAGGAGTGGATAACAGTTAGCCACCATAAAAATAAAAATAAGAATAGAAATTATCATAACAATTTTGATTACTATAGAGAGACCAATTATAGCCATCATAATAATGATGGTAGCTACCAACATATACGAGGGAGGACCAATAGTGAAAATGTTGTCAATGATAAGTACATACAGTCTGGTGGGTATTCTCCAAGATTTTCCAATTGGAATGATAATTCTGAGAGATTACAAGCCAGGTAGTAATTACCATCACCAGAAAAACTCTGGTTATAGACAATCTGTACATTTTTCTGATAGAGACTATGATCAAGTTACCTATAAAGCGGTGGGAGGCTACCCTGTTCAAAAGGGCCCCCCAAACTCCAATGGTGGTTATCGTGGTACCTATCAACAAAATGCCAGAAGTCACGATTATAATCATGGGGTACCTAATAGATCTAATGATGATTTTTCTAATCAACATCATTTATCTGCTAGAAACCAGGAATCAAATCATGGGGCTCATTCTAGTCGCAATGATTTCAATAATCAACGTCACAATCAGGTTATCCCTTGCAATCCCCAAGAAGGATCTCCTAATGTGAATTGTAATCCCAACCAATCTTTTTTAGAACAAGGCTCATGCCCATCTTCTTGGAAACAGAAAAGCATAACCAGTTATCTAGAGCCTGTGGTTTCCCTTACTACTCCCCAAAAAGGAAAAAGACCTCACAGCCACGGGGATGTAGAGGATGAGGCACAGCCATCAAAAAGGCAAAACTACAGACACTAGGCAAAGGGATATATAACCTTTCATCACATATTTTAACTGATGATGAGGTGAGAATTTTGGGAAGAGGACTGTCTTTTAGCCCCACAAACAAACACAATGTGTTTTCTCTTTTTGTAGATTTAAACCGTTTTACTCAAAAATTATCTATGCAGAAATATTTTGCAGAGAAAAAAACTTAAAAATGATACATATGCCCCTATATTAACTGACCACATGGATACAAGGTTGGTAGATACACATATTCCAGTATATGAACCAGATTCGATAGTTGAACAGTTGTGCGAGGGTTACATAACTGATTAAAAAATAAATCTAATTTCACACCACAATTAAAGAATAATGCTCATATTGAGATTTTTAGACAGCTGGTTAGTGACGATATAGAATTAATTCCAAAAAATAATAATAGATTTAAGGATAATCTGTATGCCAATGAACGAAGAGCTTTAACTAGTTTGAGAAATGATATATGAAATGTCTCTGGTCATCAGGCAGGCAGATAAAGGAGGTAGAATTGTCCTCCAAAATTTGGAAGATTATCTTTTGGAGGCCAGGAAAATACTATTTGATACTTCCTACTATATCCAACTAAATTATGATCCAACTACACAATATAAAGATCTATTAAAAGACCTTGTAGAATATGCGTTTACGGAAGGCATAATACTTAAGAAGGAAAAAGAATTTTTGGTCCCCAAGGAACCTAACTATGCCTTCTATTACTATCTGCCCAAACTACATAAGAACCCCAAGTGCCCCCCAGGGAGGCCTATAATTGCGGGGATTGGAAGTCTCACCGACAATGTGTCCTCTTATGTGGACTATTTCTTACAAAAGTTTGTACTTGGCCTCAAATCGTATATCCGTGATTCCACGGATTTGATCAAGAAATTGGAGTCTGTCCCGGTCACTCAGGATCTATTATGGATAACTTGTTACGTACAGTCACTTTATTCCAATATATCTAATAATTTAGGTATTTCAGTGGTATCTGAGTATTTACAGGAAGATCTCTATCTAACTTCTAACCAATGCGAGTTTATTTTACAACTCATATCTTTTATCCTGAGGCATAATTATTTTTTGTTTCAGGATAGATTTTTTATTCAAATCAAGGGAACTGCCATGGGTACCAGGTTTGCCCCCAGTTATGCTAACTTGTTCATGGGATCATTTGAACATCAATATGTCTATGACAAGGCATACGGGGCGAACCTGGTATTCTATGGGCGGTACATTGATGATATGATTTTTGTATGGAAGGGAGATATTGCCTCTGCAAAGTCCTTTGTTGAACATCTTAACCATAATGATAGGGGACTTTCTTTCACGAGTTGCATACATCATGAGACTATAGTGTTTTTGGAAGTTTGAGGATAGTGGGGTCACTAGTACCACCTATTTTAAAACAGTAGATTGTAACAGTTACCTTGATTTTAATAGCCATCATTATTTTCCATGGAAATGAAATGTGCCCATTGGTCAATTTAAACAGATTTGTCGTAACTGCAGTAATATAGCTGATTATGAAATTCAAAGTCTTGTACTTAAAGAACGGTTCAATGAAAAACACTATCCCCACCACATCATAGAAAACAGTTATTTGAGAGCTAAATTCAACAAAAGGGAAGATTACTTTAAACCTAATAGAACCATTATGACAGAGCCTAATTTGACAAAAAAAATGTGGCTTTATTTATCACAGAATATAATTGTCACTATAAAGAAATCAAACAAATTATTACAAAATATTGGAATATTCTTAAAAAAGACCCAATTTCGGGTAAGACGTTGGGTGATAAACCCATGAAAGTCTATAAAAAAGCCCCCAATTTAAAACAATATTGGCCCCTAGTAAAATTGTAAAACATAGTATCTCTTTTAACTGCAAGCAGTTAAGAAATCTACCTGTAGGGTCCTATAGGTGTGGAGTTAACAGATGTAAATTATGTGCCAGGATCACACACAAACAAAAGATTTTTATATCAAATGTGACTAGAAAGCCATTCTCTATAATTGGACACATATCTTGTGCTTCCCGTTATGTAGTTTATTTATTATCCTGCGTGTGTGGGGTTCAGAACGTAGGTAGGACCTGTAGAAGACTGAGCATCAGATGGTCCGAACATATACGGAATATGACAAATAACTATAAAAATCATAGCGTTTCGAGACATTGTAATTATTCACATGGTGGCAATAGTAATTGCTTTACCATTTGTCCAATAGAGTCCATCCCTACATACCATTTGTATAATAGGTTCTCTAGACTTAGGTAGAGGGAGACCTACTGGATACACACTCTTAAGAGTCTCCATCCTAGTGGTCTAAATTTGAATATAGACCTGGCGGCTTTTGAATAAGATCTATTAAGTGTGATCCAGTGGGTCTCCCTATGCCTAAACAGATATTTTTTCTATACAGGATTCTTTTAGAGTAAACGATAATACAATTAACCGATGTATTTGGCATATATATGTATATAAGTGTTCTTATAGATCACCGTATCTTGTATGGACTTTTGTGCATTGGGGTAACTTACTATAATGTGGTACTGCACACGATTTAGATTGCTAGACAATAGACACACCAATAGGTACATCCCAAATAAGTAATAATGTAGATAGCGGTAGGACCATGAACTATAGACGTATTAATAGAGTTGAATCTACCAATGTCTAGCACAGAAAACACCTGGTTATATAGGCTAAAGAGGCTTGACTGGGACAAGGGATTTTCAGTTTAGTATTTTATCATAATATATATGTATGGTATTTTGACATTGGTCATAAGATTTATATAGTGAGATTTTGGGCTATCGTTAATTGGTGGATTCACATTAACGTGTGTCTAAATGGATCAATATGACGTATGGTATACACCATGGATTAATCCGTGTTTAGATTGAATAATAATCTTTACTAATACCAATGTCAAAAACCACATTTTATGAATGTTATACATATTTTATATAGATTTAAATTATTTTAGCTATTTTTACTATTTATTTTAAATCCCTATGTTGTGAAGGAAATAATAGGGACAACTTTTGTATGTTTATTATATGTATCTATACACTGTTTACAATGTTGTGGAATTATCACCAGGATTCTAACAGTTAATCCAGTTTCCGAGTATAAGGGGTGTGTGCCTTCAGGCCGCCCTTTGATTGGATAAGATCTATTAAGTGTGATCCAGTGGGTCTCCCTGAGTGTTCTTACACTTTGATGAGGATTTTGATAGCACATAGAAAAACACTAGTAGAACATACCTCTAAAGAAATTGACACCATTCAAACCAGTTTAGATAAGTATAAAACTTTACAGTTATATAAAGACTAAAAAATTATGATTTTACAGAAAACCGATACTTATCAAAAAGATCTTATGATGAAACGGCCACCAGCCGAGAAATGCGTTGCTATTATTGTGTTTATGTTTCTATTTTATTAAACTGATATCTCCTTATACCTGTGCTGTGCTGAGGCATATTTTTATTATAATACATGCTGTGAAGTCACATGTTCAGCAGCAATCAATCAGACAAAAGAACAAAATGCAAACATCTCAAAGATATTTGGATGCTTTTTAACAGGTTTAAATGCTGCAATTTCATAGAATTAGTAACTGAGCCCATTGTCACTGTCATATCCTCTACTAGTGCATTACAGCTGCACTATATACATAAAGCTACACAATATATATTAGCACTTTCACTAGCACTGAGCACATTGTCACTGTCATATCCTCTACTAGTGCAATACAGCTACACTATATACATAAAGCAACACAATATATATTAGCACTTTCACTAGCACTGAGCCCATTGTCACTGTCATATCCTCTACTAGTGCATTACAGCTACACTATATACATAAAGCTACACAATATATATTAGCACTTTCACTAGCACTGAGCACATTGTCACTGTCATATCCTCTACTAGTGCATTACAGCTACACTATATACATAAAGCAACACAATATATATTAGCACTTTCACTAGCACTGAGCCCATTGTCACTGTCATATCCTCTACTAGTGCATTAAAGCTACACTATATACATAAAGCTACACAATATATATTAGCACTTTCACTAGCAATGAGCACATTGTCACTGTCATATCCTCTACTAGTACATTACAGCTACACTATATACATAAAGCTACACAATATATATTAGCACTTTCACTAGCACTGAGCCCATTGTCACTGTCATATCCTCTACTAGTGCATTACAGCTACACTATATACATAAAGCTACACAATATATATTAGCACTTTCACTAGCACTGAGCACATTGTCACTGTCATATCCTCTACTAGTGCATTACAGCTACACTATATACATAAAGCTACACACTATATATTAGCACTTTCACTAGCACTGAGCCCATTGTCACTGTCATATCCTCTACTAGTACATTACAGCTACACTATATACATAAAGCTACACAATATATATTAGCACTTTCACTAGCACTGAGCACATTGTCACTGTCATATCCTCTACTAGTGCCTTACAGCTACACTATATACATAAAGCTACACAATATATATTAGCACTTTCACTAGCACTGAGCACATTGTCACTGTCATATCCTCTACTAGTGCATTACAGCTACACTATATACATAAAGCTACACAATATATATTAGCACTTTCACTAGCACTGAGCCCATTGTCACTGTCATATCCTCTACTAGTGCATTACAGCTACACTATATACATAAAGCTACACAATATATATTAGCACTTTCACTAGCACTGAGCACATTGTCACTGTCATATCCTCTACTAGTGCATTACAGCTACACTATATACATAAAGCTACACAATATATATTAGCACTTTCACTAGCACTGAGCCCATTGTCACTGTCATATCCTCTACTAGTGCATTACAGCTACACTATATACATAAAGCTACACAATATATATTAGCACTTTCACTAGCACTGAGCACATTGTCACTGTCATATCCTCTACTAGTGCATTACAGCTACACTATATACATAAAGCTACACAATATATATTAGCACTTTCACTAGCACTGAGCACATTGTCACTGTCATATCCTCTACTAGTGCATTACAGCTACACTATATACATAAAGCTACACAATATATATTAGCACTTTCACTAGCACTGAGCACATTGTCACTGTCATATCCTCTACTAGTGCATTACAGCTACACTATATACATAAAGCTACACAATATATATTAGCACTTTCACTAGCACTGAGCCCATTGTCACTGTCATATCCTCTACTAGTACATTACAGCTACACTATATACATAAAGCTACACAATATATATTAGCACTTACACTAGCACTGAGCCCATTGTCACTGTCATATCCTCTACTAGTGCATTACAGCTACACTATATACATAAAGCTACACAATATATATTAGTACTTTCACTAGCACTGAGCACATTGTCACTGTCATATCCTCTACTAGTGCATTACAGCTACACTATATACATAAAGCTACACAATATATATTAGCACTTTCACTAGCACTGAGAGCTGCACTTTGTATTAACCCCTTTACCAGCACAGTGATCTACACTGTGTATTAACCCCTTCACTAGCACAGGGAGCAGCGCCGTGTGTATTAACCCTTCACTAGCAAAGAGAGCTGCACAGTGTGTATTAACCCTTCACTAGCACAGAGAGCCACACAGTGTGTATTAACCCTTCACTGGCATAGAGAACAGCACATGTTGTATTAACCCTTCAGTAAGACAAAGAGCTGTACAGTGTGTATTAATCCTTCACTAGCACAGAGAGCAGTACCGTGTGTATTAACCCTTCACTAGCACAGAGAGCAGCACAGTGTGTATTAACCCTTCACTGGCACAGAGAGCAGCACAATGTATATTAACCCTTCACTGGCACAGAGAGCAGCACAGTGTGTATTAACCCTTCACTAGCACAGAGAGCAGCACAGTGTGTATTAACCCTTCACTAGCACAGAGAGCAGCACAGTGTGTATTAACCCTTCACTGGCACAGAGAGCAGCACAGTGTGTATTAACCCTTCACTAGCACAGAGAGCAGCACAGTGTATATTAGCCCTTCACTACCACAGAGAGCAGCACAATGTGTATTAAACCTTCACTACCACAGAGAGTTGCACAGTGTGTATTAACCCTTCACTAGCACAGAGAGCAGTACCGTGTGTATTAACCCTTCACTAGCACAGAGAGCAGCACAGTGTGTATTAACCCTTCACTAGCACAGAGAGCAGCACAGTGTGTATTAACCCTTCACTGGCACAGAGAGCAGCCCAGTGTGTATTAACCCTTCACTGGCACAGAGAGCAGCACAGTGTATATTAACCCTTCACTGGCACAGAGAGCAGCACAGTGTGTATTAACCCTTCACTGGCACAGAGAGCTACACACTGTGTATTAACTCTTTACTAACACAAAGAGTTGAACAGCACTTAATATCCCATTGCCTGGCACAAGCAAATGAGTAGCATGCATTAAAAGAACATTTATAAAAATTATAAACTTTTTAAGAAGACCAGAAAGTGACTAAAACGTTTTATCACACAATACACACAGCCTGACTCACTCACCCAGCAGCAGCGGCACAGGAAGTAAATGGGAGGGGAACAAAGAGCAGTTCAATACTAAACTACATCTCCCAGAATACATGCAGAGAAGTCACATGTTAACATGTCGA
Organism: Bombina bombina; assembly: GCF_027579735.1. Classification (NCBI taxonomy): domain Eukaryota; kingdom Metazoa; phylum Chordata; class Amphibia; order Anura; family Bombinatoridae; genus Bombina; species Bombina bombina. The sequence goes on from NC_069503.1 coordinate 45,864,147, forward strand.
TAGGAGCAAGCCGGAACTATTTAGAGTCGCCCGGCAGACACGCTGTGGCTAGATGACGTTCAGGACCCTTGTCCAATCACAGTGTCGGTTCCTCCCAATCGTTCACGGCAACAGTCTTGTAATAAAGCTGAAGTTATGGGCTAGATAGCAAACTAGCATAAATACGTATATAGTGTAACTATATGTATTATAGTGTATACACATGATCATTTATAGGTGATTCACGTTACATAATTATCACCACCCCCCCACCCCTTTTTTTCATCTTCCTATAAGTTATACTATTTCACTATATAATATATATTAATTATTAGTGGTATAAGGATAGTGATACATTATATTACTTATTTCTATACATATTCACAGCTGAACACCTAGCTATAATTATGTTATCAGTAGGTGAAAAGACAAATAAGAGGCTTTTAACCCCTTAACGACCGAGGACGTGCAGGGTACGTCCTCAAAAAAAAGGCAGTTAATGCCTGAGAACGTACCCTGCACGTCCTCGGTTTGGAAAGCAGCTGGAAGCAATCCTGCTCGCTTCCAGCTGCTTTCCGGTTATTGCAGTGATGCCTCGATATGGAGGCATCCTGCAATAACCTTTTTAAGCCATCCGGTGCAGAGAGAGCCACTCTGTGGCCCTCTCTGCACCGGAGATCGGTGGCTCCCTGCGTTGGTGGGTGGGAGCCGGACCGGGAGGCGGGTGGCGGCCATCGATGGCCCTGGTTATGTGCAGGGGGGCGGGATCGTGGGCGGGGATGAGCGGGGGCACGCACGGACGCGCGCGCACGGGAGGGCGGGGGCGGGCGCGTGCACGGGGAGGGAGCGGGTGGGAACCGCTACACTACAGAAAATTTGTTAATAAAAAATGTTTAAATGCCTTAATATTTTTTTAAAAAAAAAAAGATCAGCAAGGTGGTGGGGGTTTGTCTGTGTGGGGGGGGAAGCTACACTACAGAAAAAAGCCAAATAAAAATAAAAAAAGCACTTTTTTTTGCAAACTGGGTACTGGCAGACAGCTGCCAGTACCCAAGATGGCCCCCAATGAGGCAGAGGGGATGGTCAGAGAGCGGTTTTGGGGGGGGGATCAGGGAGGTTGGGGGCTAAGGGGGGATCCTACACCCTAGCATATGTAAATATGCTAAAAAAAATATTTTATTTTTTTTTAAAAAAAAACCTTTTATTTTAGTACTGGCAGACTTTCTGCCAGTACTTAAGATGGCGGGGACAATTGTGGGGTGGGGGAGGGAAGGGAGCTGTTTGGGAGGGATCAGGGGGTGGGATGTGTCAGGTGGGAGGCTGATCTCTACACTAAAGCTAAAATTAACCCTGCAAGCTCCCTACAAACTCCCTAATTAACCCCTTCACTGCTAGCCATAATATACGTGTGAGGCGCAGCAGGATTCAGCGGCCTTCTAATTACCAGAAAGCAACACCAAAGTCATATATGTCTGCTATTTCTGAACAAAGGGGATCCCAGACAAGTATTTACAACCATTTGTGCCATAATTGCACAAGTTGTTTGTAAATAATTTCAGTGAGAAACCAAAAGTTTGTGAAAAAATTTAACTTTTTTTTCAATTTGATCGCATTTGGCGGTGAAATGGTGGCATGAAATATACCAAAATGTGCCTAGATCAATACTTGGGGTTGTCTACTATACTACACTAAAGCTAAAATTAACCCTACAAGCTCCCTAATTAACCCCTTAACTGCTGGGCATAATACACTTGTGGTGCGCAGTGGCATTTAGCGGCCTTCTAATTACCAAAAAGCAACGCCAAAGCCATATATGTCTGCTATTTCTGAACAAAGGGGATCCCAGAGAAGAATTTACAACCATTTATGCCATAATTGCACAAGTTGCTTGTAAATAATTTCAGTGAGAAACCAAAAGTTTGTGAAAAAATTTGTGAAAAAGTGAACGATTTTTTGTATTTGATCGCATTTGGCGGTGAAATGGTGGTATGAAATATACCAAAATTGTCCTAGATCAATACTTTGGGATGTCTACTAAAAAAAAATATATACATGTCAAGGGATATTCAGGGATTCCTGAAAGATATTAGTGTTCTAATGTAACTAGCGCTAATTTTGGAAAAAAGTGGTTTGGAAATAGCAAAGTGCTACTTGTATTTATGGCCCTATAACTTGCAAAAAAAGCAAAGAACATGTAAACATTGGGTATTTCTAAACTCAGGACAAAATTTTGAAACTATTTAGCATGGGTGTTTTTTGGTGGTTGTAGATATGTAACAGATTTTGGGGGTCAAAGTTAGAAAAAGTGTGTTTTTTTCAATTTTTCCTCATATTTTATATTTTTTTTTATAGTAAATTATAAGATATGATGAAAATAATGGTATCTTTAGAAAGTCCATTTAGTGGCGAGAAAAACGGTATATAATATGTGTGGGTACAGTAAATGAGTAAGAAGAAAATTACAGCTAAACACAAACACCGCAAAAATGTAAAAATAGCCTTGGTCCCAAACGGACAGAAAATGGAAAAGTGCTGTGGTCATTAAGGGGTTAATGGTCTCACATACAGCATCATCTAAAATCATTCCCAGTGAAGCTCATTCAACAGATAATTTATCAATACACGCCTTATTTGCTAAACTAGAGGAGTCAATTAACACTGAATGCAGACATTGGCTTGACTCAGAGATGTTACAGACATATTTGGACAAAAAACAGGTCCCACGGGGTCTTAGACTATTGAAAAGCTGTTCTTTTAAAGAAGATTCTACTGTTTTGTCTTAATGGGAGGAAGGTCTGAGTGAGTGTTCTTACACTTTGATGAGGATTTTGATAGCACATAAAAAAACACTAGTAGAACATACCTCTAAAGAAATTCACACCATTCAAACCAGTTTAGATAAGTATAAAACTTTACAGTTATAAGACTTAAAAAATATGGTTTTAAAGAAAACCGATACCCCAAGTGGAATATTCTGATGATCAAGGACAATCTAATAATCCCTCTGAGGAGTGGATAACAGTTAGCCACCATAAAAATAAAAATAAGAATAGAAATTATCATAACAATTTTGATCACTATAGAGAGACCAATTATAACCATCATAATAATGATGGTAGCTACCAACATATACGAGGGAGGACCAATAGTGAAAATGTTGTCAATGATAAGTACATACAGTCTGGTGGGTATTCTCCAAGATTTTCCAATTGGAATGATAATTCTGAGAGATTACAAGCCAGGTAGTAATTACCATCACCAGAAAAACTCTGGTTATAGACAATCTGCACATTTTTCTGATAGAGACTATTATCAAGTTACCTATAAAGCGGTGGGAGGTTACCCTGTTCAAAAGGGCCCTCCAAACTCCAATGGTGGTTATCGTGGTACCTATCAACAAAATGCCAGAAGTCACGATTATAATCATGGGGTACCTAATAGATCTAATGATGATTTTTCTAATCAACATCATTTATCTGCTAGAAACCAGGAATCAAATCATGGGGCTCATCCTAGTCACAATGATTTCAATAATCAACGTCACAATCAGGTTATCCCTTGCAATCCCCAAGAAGGATCTCCTAATGTGAATTGTAATCCCAACCAATCTTTTTTAGAACAGGGCTCATGCCCATCCTCTTGGAAACGGAAAAGCATAACCAGTTATCTAGAGCCTGTGGTTTCCCTTACTACTCCCCAAAAAGGAAAAAGACCTCACGGCCACGGGGATGTAGAGGACAAGGTACAGCCATCAAAAAGGCAAAACTACAGACACTAGGCAAAGGGATATATAACCTTTCATCACATATTTTAACTGATGATGAGGTGAAAATTTTGGGAAGAGGACTGTCTTTTAGCCCCACAAACAAACACAATGTGTTTTCTCTTTTTGTAGATTTAAACCGTTTTACTCAAAAATTATCTATGCAGAAATATTTTGCAGAGAAAAAAATTAAAAATGATACATATGCCCCTATATAACTGACCACATGGATACAAGGTTGGTAGATACACATATTCCAGTATATGAACCAGATTCGATGGTTGAACAGTTGTGCGAGGGTCACATATGAACTGATTTCAAAAATAAATCTAATTTCACACCACAATTAAAGAATAATGCTCATAGTGAGATTTTTAGACAGCTGGTTAGTGACGATATAGAATTAATTCCAAAAAATAATAATAGATTTAAGGATAATCTGTATGCCAATGAACGAAGAGCTTTAACTAGTTTGAGAAATGATATGTGAAATGTCTCTGGTCATCAGGCAGGCAGATAAAGGAGGTAGAATTGTCCTCTAAATTTGGAAGATTATCTTTTGGAGGCCAGGAAAATACTATTTGATACTTCCTACAATATCCAACTAAATTATAATCCAACTACACAATATAAAGATCTATTAAAAGACCTTGCAGAATATGCGTTTACGGAAGGCATAATACTTAAGAAGGACAAAGAATTTTGGTCCCCAAGGAACGTAACTATGCCTTCTATTACCATCTGCCCAAACTACATAAGAACCCCAAGTGCCCCCCAGGGAGGCCTATAATTGCGGGGATTGGAAGTCTCACCGACAATGTGTCCTCTTATGTGGACTATTTCTTACAAAAGTTTGTACTTGGCCTCAAGTTGTATATCCGTTATTCCACGGATTTGATCAAGAAATTGAAGTCTGTCCCGGTCACTCAGGATCTATTATGGATAACTTGTGACGTTCAGTCACTTTATTCCAATATATCTAATAATTTAGGTATTTCAGTGGTATCTGAGTATTTACAGGAAGATCTCTATCTACCTTCTAACCAATGCAGGTTTATTTTACAACTCATATCTTTTATCCTGAGGCATAATTATTTTTTGTTTCAGGATAGATTTTTTCTTCAAATCAAGGGTACCGCCATGGGTACCAGGATCGCCCCCAGTTATGCTAACTTGTTCATGGGATCATTTGAACATCAATATGTCTATGACAAGGCATACGGGGCTAACCTGGTATTCTATGGGCGGTACATTGATGATATGATTTTTGTATGGAAGGGAGATATTGCCTCTGCAAACTCCTTTGTTGAACATCTTAACCATAATGATAGGGGACTTTCTTTCACGAGTTGCATACATCATGAGACTATAGTGTTTTTGGATTTAAAATTGAAGTTTGAGGATAGTGGGGTCACTAGTACCACCTATTTTAAAACAGTAGATTGTAACAGTTACCTTGATTTTAATAGCCATCATTATTTTCCATGGAAACGAAATGTGCCCATTGGTCAATTTAAACGGATTCGTCGTAACTGCAGTAATATAGCCGATTATGAAATTCAAAGTCTTGTACTTAAAGAACGGTTCAATGAAAATCACTATCCCCACCACATCATAGAAAACGGTTATTTGAGAGCTAAATTCAACAAAAGGGAAGATTACTTTAAACCTAATAGAACCATTATGACAGAGCCTAATTTGACAAAAAATGTGGCTTTATTTATCACAGAATATAATTGTCACTATAAAGAAATCAAACAAATTATTACAAAATATTGGAATATTCTTAAAAAAGCCCCCAATTTAAAAACAATATTGGCCCCTAGTAAAATTGTAAAACACAGTATCTCTTTTAACTGCAAGCAGTTAAGAAATCTACCTGTAGGGTCCTATAGGTGTGGAGTTAACAGATGTAAACTATGTGCCAGGATCACACACAAACAAAAGATTTTTATATCAAATGTGACTAGAAAGCCATTCTCTATAATTGGACACATATCTTGTGCTTCCCGTTATGTAGTTTATTTATTATCCTGCATGTGTGGGGTTCAGTACGTAGGTAGGACCTGTAGAAGACTGAGCATCAGATGGTCCGAACATATACGGAATATGAAAAATAACTATAAAAATCATAGCGTTTTGAGACATTGTAATTATTCACATGGTGGCAATAGTAATTGCTTTACCATTTGTCCAATAGAGTCCATCCCTACATACCATTTGTATAATAGGTTCTCTAGACTTAGGTAGAGGGAGACCTATTGGATACACACTCTTAAGAGTCTCCATCCTAGTGGTCTAAATTTGAATATAGACCTGGCGGCTTTTGAATAAGATCTATTAAGTGTGATCCAGTGGGTCTCCCTATGCCTAAACATATATTTTTTCTATACAGGATTCTTTTAGAGTAAACGATAATACAATTAACCGATGTATTTGGCATATATATGTATATAAGTGTTCTTATAGATCAACGTATCTTGTATGGACTTTTGTGCATTGGGGTAACTTACTATAATGTGGTACTGCACACGATTTAGATTGCTAGACAATAGACACACCAATAGGTACATCCCAAATAAGTAATAATGTAGATAGCGGTAGGACCATGAACTATAGACGTATTAATAGAGTTGAATCTACCAATGTCTAGCACAGAAAACACCTGGTTATATAGGCTAAAGAGGCTTGACTGGGACAAGGGATTTTCAGTTTAGTATTTTATCATAATATATATGTATGGTATTTTGACATTGGTCGTAAGATTTATATAGTAAGATTTTGGGCTATCGTTAATTGGTGGATTCATATTAACGTGTGTCTAAATGGATCAATATGACGTATGGTATACACCATGGATTAATCCGTGTTTAGATTGAATAATAATCTTTACTAATACCAATGTCAACAACTACATTTTATGAATTTTATATATATTTTATATAGATTTAAATTATTTTAGCTATTTTTACTATTTATTTTATATCCCTATGTTGTGAAGGAAATAATAGGGACAACTTTTGTATGTTTATTATATGTATCTATACACTGTTTACAATGTTGTGGAATTATCACCAGGATTCTAACAGTTAATCCAGTTTCCGAGTATAAGGGGTGTGTGCCTTCAGGACGCCCTCTGATTGGATAATGCAGGGTATATAGTGAGATAAATTTTGTATAGTATTTACAGCCTGATGAAACGGCCACCAGCCGAGAAATGCGTTGCTGTTATTGTGTTTATGTTTCTATTTTATTAAACTGATATCTCCTTATACCTGTGCTGTGCTGAGGCATATTTTTACTATAATACACATAGTTCCACTATATACGTATTTATGCTAGTCAGCTATCTAGGCCATAACTTCGGCTCTATTACAAGACTGTTGCCGTGAACGATTGGGAGGAACCGACACTGTGATTGGAAAGGGTCCTGAATGTTATCTTGCCACAGCGTGTCTACCGGGCGACTCTAAATAGTTTCGGCTTGCTCCTATCGACACGTTAGTGTCGCTCCACTTGTGAGTATTCTGATCATCTGGGCGAGGGGGGTTCTTCTCTCTGTTGTGATCCGACGATACTGCTCTATGCCTTGGCGCCTCTCTCTCTTTTTGTTTTTATCCGTCTAGAAGTCCTGTTTGGATAATTTTATCTGGTGAGTGCTTCCGGAAATACAGAGGACTTCGAGATATATACTTCACACCAGCGCACCTCTTTTGGGGATCTCCTATCCTGTTCTGAACAGTGTGTATTAACCATTCACTAGCACAGAGAGCAGCACAGTGTGTATTAACCTTTCACTAGCACAGAGAGCTGCACAGAGCAACACATTGTGTATTAACCCTTCACTAGCACAGAGAGCAGCACAGTGTGTATTAACCCTTCACTAGCACAGAGAGCTGCACAGTGTGTATTAACCCTTCACTAGCACAGAGAGCAGTACAGTGTGTATTAACCCTTCACTAGCACAGAGAGCAGCACAGTGTGTATTAACCCTTCACTGGCACAGAGAGCAGCACAATGTATATTAACCCTTCACTGGCACAGAGAGCAGCACAGTGTGTATTAACCCTTCACTAGCACAGAGAGCAGCACAGTGTGTATAAACCACTTCACTAGCACAGAGAGCAGCACAGTGTGTATAAACCCCTTCACTAGCACAGAGAGCAGCACAGTGTGTATTAACCCTTCACTAGCACAGAGAGCAGCACAGTGTGTATAAACCCCTTCACTAGCACAGAGAGCAACACAGTGTGTATTAACCCTTCACTAGCACAGAGAGCAGCACAGTGTGTATAAACCCCTTCACTAGCACATAGAGCAGCACAGTGTGTATTAAACCCTTCACTAGCACAGAATGCAGCACAGTGTATATTAACCCTTCACTAGCACAGAGAGCAGCACAGTGTGTATTAACCCTTCACTAGCACAGAGAGCAACACAGTGTGTATTAACCCTTCACTAGCAGAGAGAGCAGCACAGTGTGTATTAACCCTTCACTAGCACAGAGAGCAGTACAGTGTGTATTAACCCTTCACTAGCACAGAGAGCAGCACAGTGTGTATTAACCCTTCACTAGCACAGAGAGCAGCACAGTGTGTATTAACCCTTCACTGGCACAGAGAGCAGCACAATGTATATTAACCCTTCACTGGCACAGAGAGCAGCACAGTGTGTATTAACCCTTCACTAGCACAGAGAGCAGCACAGTGTGTATAAACCACTTCACTAGCACAGAGAGCAGCACAGTGTGTATAAACCCCTTCACTAGCACAGAGAGCAGCACAGTGTGTATTAACCCTTCACTAGCACAGAGAGCAGCACAGTGTGTATAAACCCCTTCACTAGCACAGAGAGCAGCACAGTGTGTATTAACCCTTCACTAGCACAGAGAGCAGCACAGTGTGTATAAACCCCTTCACTAGCACAGAGAGCAGCACAGTGTGTATTAAACCCTTCACTAGCACAGAATGCAGCACAGTGTATATTAACCCTTCACTAGCACAGAGAGCAGCACAGTGTGTATTAACCCTTCACTAGCACAGAGAGCAACACAGTGTGTATTAACCCTTCACTAGCAGAGAGAGCAGCACAGTGTGTATTAACCCTTCACTAGCACAGAGAGCAGCACAGTGTGTATTAACCCTTCACTGGCACAGAGAGCAGCACAATGTATATTAACCCTTCACTGGCACAGAGAGCAGCACAGTGTGTATTAACCCTTCACTAGCACAGAGAGCAGCACAGTGTGTATAAACCACTTCACTAGCACAGAGAGCAGCACAGTGTGTATTAACCCTTCACTAGCACATAGAGCAGCACAGTGTGTATTAACCCTTCACTAGCACAGAGAGCAGCACAGTGTGTATAAACCCCTTCACTAGCACAGAGAGCAGCACAGTGTGTATTAACCCTTCACTAGCACAGAGAGCAGCACAGTGTGTATTAACCCTTCACTAGCACATAGAGCAGCACAGTGTGTATTAACCCTTCACTAGCACAGAGAGCAGCACAGTGTGTATAAACCCCTTCACTAGCACAGAGAGCAGCACAGTGTGTATTAACCCTTCACTAGCAGAGAGAGCTGCACAGTGTGTATTAACCCTTCACTAGCACAGAGAGCTGCACAGTGTGTATTAACCCTTCACTAGCACAGAGAGCAACACAGTGTGTATTAACCCTTCACTAGCACAGAGAGCAGCACAGTGTGTATTAAACCCTTCGCTAGCACAGAATGCAGCACAGTGTATATTAACCCTTCACTAGCACAGAGAGCAGCACAGTGTGTATTAACCCTTCACTAGCACAGAGAGCAACACAGTGTGTATTAACCCTTCACTAGCACAGAGAGCAGCACAGTGTGTATTAACCCTTCACTAGCACAGAGAGCAGTACAGTGTGTATTAACCCTTCACTAGCACAGAGAGCAGTACAGTGTGTATTAACCCTTCACTAGCACAGAGAGCAGCACAGTGTATATTAACCCTTCACTAGCACAGAGAGCAGCACAGTGTGTATTAACCCTTCACTAGCACAGAGAGCAGCACAGTGTGTATTAACCCTTCACTAGCACAGAGAGCAGCACAGTGTGTATTAACCCTTCACTAGCACAGAGAGCAGCACAGTGTGTATTAACTCTTCACTGGCACAGAGAGCAGCACAGTGTGTATTAACTCTTCACTAGCACAGAGAGCAGCACAGTGTGTATTAACCCTTCACTAGCACAGATAGCAGCACAGTGTGTATTAACCCTTCACTAACACAAAGAGTTAAACAGCACTTAGTATCCAATTGCCTGGCAGATGAATAACAAGCACTACAAGAACAACATTTATAAAAATTATAAACTTTTTAAGAAGACTAGAAAGTGACTAAAACGTTTTATCACACAATACACACAGCCTGACTCACTCACCCAGCAGCAGCTGCACAGGAAGTAAATGGGAGGGGAACAAAGAGCAGTTCAATACTGAACTACATCTCCTAGAATACATGCTGTGAAGTCACATGTTCAGCAGCAATCAATCAGACAAAAGAACAAAATGCAAACATTTCAAAGATATTTGGATGCTTTTTAACAGGTTTAAATGCTGCATTTTCATATAATTATTAAAGGGCCATAATACCCAAATGTTTAAACACTTGAAAGTGATGCACCATAGCTGTAAACAGCTGACTAGAAAATATCTCCTGAACATCTCTATGTAAAAAAGAAAGATATTTTACCTCAAAAGTTCCTCAGTAGCCACCTCCATTGTAAAGGATTTCTAAGCAGCATTTTAGTATGTCTGTCCTGGGACATCTGAAGGGATGAGCATCGTGCACTCTCATATTATTTCACCAATCAGGTAAAGGAAGTTTACAATGAAATCTCATGAGAGTCAAGTCAAATCTCATGAGATCACAGTAAAAGTTCATGACCTCAGCACTGCTGATGCTGATTGGCTGCTGTTCATTTCTTAATTTTTTTTAAAATTTTTTACCTGCAGCTGGGAGCAGCTGAGTATAACTTTTTACACAGAACTTAGTCTGCTGAGCTGAGGAAATTGTGAGGTAAAATATCTTCCTTTTTTACATAGAGATGCTCAGGTGATATTTTCCTGTCAGCTTTTTACAGTTATACTGCATCAGTTTCAAGTGATTTAGCATATGAGTATTATGTCCCTTTAACTGAGCCCATTGTCACTGTCATATCCTCTACTAGTGCATTACAGCTACACTATATACATAAAGCTACACAATATATATTAGCACTTTCACTAGCACTGAGCCCATTGTCACTGTCATATCCTCTACTAGTGCATTACAGCTACACTATATACATAAAGCTACACAATATATATTAGCACTTTCACTAGCACTGAGCACATTGTCACTGTCATATCCTCTACTAGTGCATTACAGCTACACTATATACATAAAGCTACACAATATATATTAGCACTTTCACTAGCACTGAGCACATTGTCACTATCATATCCTCTACTAGTGCATTACAGCTACACTATAAACATAAAGCTACACAATATATATTAGCACTTACACTAGCACTGAGCACATTGTCACTGTCATATCCTCTACTAGTTCATTACAGCTACACTATATACATAAAGCTACACAATATATATTAGCACTTTCACTAGCACTGAGCACATTGTCACTGTCATATCCTCTACTAGTGCATTACAGCTACACTATATACATAAAGCTACACAATATATATTAGCACTTTCACTGGCACTGAGCACATTGTCACTGTCATATCCTCTACTAGTGCATTACAGTTACACTATATACATAAAGCTACACAATATATATTAGCACTTTCACTAGCACTGAGCACATTGTCACTGTCATATCCTCTACTAGTGCATTACAGCTGCACTATATACATAAAGCTACACAATATATATTAGCACTTTCACTAGCACTGAGCACATTGTCACTGTCATATCCTCTACTAGTGCATTACAGCTACACTATATACATAAAGTTACACTATATACATAAAGCTACACAATATATATTAGCACTTTCACTAGCACTGAGCACATTGTCACTGTCATATCCTCTACTAGTGCATTACAGCTGCACTATATACATAAAGCTACACAATATATATTAGCACTTTCACTAGCACTGAGCACATTGTCACTGTCATATCCTCTACTAGTGCATTACAGCTACACTATATACATAAAGCTACACAATATATATTAGCACTTTCACTAGCACTGAGCCAATTGTCACTGTCATATCCTCTACTAATGCATTACAGCTACACTATATACATAAAGCTACACAATATATATTAGCACTTTCATTAGCACTGAGCACATTGTCACTGTCATATCCTCTACTAGTGCATTACAGCTACACTATATACATAAAGCTACACAATATATATTAGCACTTTCACTAGCACTGAGCCAATTGTCACTGTCATATCCTCTACTAGTGCATTACAGCTATACTATATACATAAAGCTACACAATACATATTAGCACTTTCACTAGCACTGAGCACATTGTCACTGTCATATCCTCTACTAGTGCATTACAGCTACACTATATACATTACAGCTACACAATATATATTAGCACTTTCACTAGCACTGAGCACATTGTCACTGCCATATCCTCTACTAGTGCATTACAGCTACACTATATACATAAAGCTACACAATATATATTAGCACTTTCACTAGCACTGAGCCCATTGTCACTGTCATATCCTCTACTAGTGCATTACAGCTACACTATATACATAAAGCTACACAATATATATTAGCACTTTCACTAGCACTAAGCACATTGTCACTGTCATATCCTCTACTAGTGCATTACAGCTACACTATATACATAAAGCTACACAATATATATTAGCACTTTCACTAGCACTGAGCACATTGTCACTGTCATATCCTCTACTAGTGCATTACAGCAACACTATATACATAAAGCTACACAATATATATTAGCACTTTCACTAGCACTGAGCCCATTGTCACTGTCATATCCTCTACTAGTGCATTACAGCAACACTATATACATAAAGCTACACAATATATATTAGCACTTTCACTAGCACTGAGCCCATTGTCACTGTCATATCCTCTACTAATATATTACAGCTACACTATATACATAAAGCTACACTATATATATTAGCACTTTCACTAGCACTGAGCCCATTGTCACTGTCATATCCTCTACTAGTGCATTACAGTTACACTATATACATAAAGCTACACAATATATATTGGCACTTTCACTAGCACTGAGCACATTGTCACTGTCATATCCTCTACTAGTGCATTACAGCTACACTATATACATAAAGCTACACAATATATATTAGCACTTTCACTAGCACTGAGCACATTGTCACTGTCATATCCTCTACTAGTACATTACAGATACACTATATACATAAAGCTACACAATATATATTAGCACTTTCACTAGCACTGAGCCCATTGTCACTGTCATATCCTCTACTAGTGCATTACAGCTACACTATATACATAAAGCTACACTATATACATAAAGCTACACAATATATATTAGCACTTTCACTAGCACTGAACCCATTGTCACTGTCATATCCTCTACTAGTGCATTACAGCTACACTATATACATAAAGCTACACAATATATATTAGCACTTTCACTAGCACTGAGCACATTGTCACTGTCATATCCTCTACTAGTGCATTACAGCTACACTATATACATAAAGCTACACAATATATATTAGCACTTTCACTAGCACTGAGCACATTGTCACTGTCATATCCTCTACTGGTGCATTACAGCTACACTATATACATAAAGCTACACAATATATATTAGCACTTTCACTAGCACTGAGCCCATTGTCACTGTCATATCCTCTACTAGTGCATTACAGCTACACTATATACATAAAGCTACACAATATATATTAGCACTTTCACTAGCACTGAGCACATTGTCACTGTCATATCCTCTACTAGCGCATTACAGCTACACTATATACATAAAGCTACACAATATATATTAGCACTTTCACTAGCACTGAGCCCATTGTCACTGTCATATCCTCTACTAGTGCATTACAGCTACACTATATACATAAAGCTACACAATATATATTAGCTCTTTCACTAGCACTGAGCACATTGTCACTGTCACATCCTCTACTAGTGCATTACAGCTACACTATACACATAAAGCTACACAATATATATTAGCACTTTCACTAGCACTGAGCACATTGTCACTGTCATATCCTCTACTAGTGCATTACAGCTACACTATATACATAAAGCTACACAATATATATTAGCACTTTCACTAGCACTGAGCACATTGTCACTGTCATATCCTCTACTAGTGCATTACAGCTACACTATATACATAAAGCTACACAATATATATTAGCACTTTCACTAGCACTGAGCACATTGTCACTGTCATATACTCTACTAGTACATTACAGCTACACTATATACATAAAGCTACACAATATATATTAGCACTTTCACTAGCACTGAGCCCATTGTCACTGTCATATCCTCTACTAGTGCATTACAGCTACACTATATACATAAAGCTACACAATATATATTCGCACTTTCACTAGCACTGAGCCCATTGTCACTGTCATATCCTCTACTAGTGCATTACAGCTGCACTATATACATAAAGCTACACTATATACATAAAGCTACACAATATATATTAGCACTTTTACTAGCACTGAGCACATTGTCACTGTCATATCCTCTACTAGTACATTACAGCTACACTATATACATAAAGCTACACAATATATATTAGCACTTTCACTAGCACTGAGCCCATTGTCACTGTCATATCCTCTACTAGTGCATTACAGCTGCACTATATACATAAAGCTACACAATATATATTAGCACTTTCACTAGCACTGAGCACATTGTCACTGTCATATCCTCTACTAGTGCATTACAGCTACACTATATACATAAAGCTACACAATATATATTAGCACTTTCACTAGCACTGAGCACATATTGTCACTGTCATATCCTCTACTAGTGCATTACAGCTACACTATATACATAAAGCTACACAATATATATTAGCACTTTCACTATCACTGAGCCCATTGTCACTGTGATATCCTCTACTAGTGCATTACAGCTACACTATATACATAAAGCTACACAATATATATTAGCACTTTCACTAGCACTGAGCACATTGTCACTGTCATATCCTCTACTAGTGCATTACAGCTACACTATATACATAAAGCTACACAATATATATTAGCACTTTCACTAGCACTGAGCACATTGTCACTGTCATATCCTCTACTAGTGCATTACAGCTACACTATATACATAAAGCTACACAATATATATTAGCACTTTCACTAGCACTGAGCCCATTGTCACTGTCATATCCTCTACTAGTGCATTACAGCTACACTATATACATAAAGCTACACAATATATATTAGCACTTTCACTAGCACTGAGCCCATTGTCACTGTCATATCCTCTACTAGTGCATTACAGCTACACTATATACATAAAGCTACACAATATATATTAGCACTTTCACTAGCACTGAGCCCATTGTCACTGTCATATCCTCTACTAGTGCATTACAGCTACACTATATACATAAAGCTACACAATATATATTAGCACTTTCACTACCACTGAGCCCATTGTCACTGTCATATCCTCTACTAGTGCATTACAGCTACACTATATACATAAAGCTACACAATATATATTAGCACTTTCACTAGCACTGAGCCCATTGTCACTGTCATATCCTCTACTAGTGCATTACAGCTACACTATATACATAAAGCTACACAATATATATTAGCACTTTCACTAGCACTGAGCCCATTGTCACTGTCATATCCTCTACTAGTGCATTACAGCTACACTATATACATAAAGCTACACAATATATATTAGCACTTTCACTAGCACTGAGCCCATTGTCACTGTCATATCCTCTACTAGTGCATTACAGCTACACTATATACATAAAGCTACACAATATATATTAGCACTTTCACTAGCACTGAGCCCATTGTCACTTTCATATCCTCTACTAGTGCATTACAGCTACACTATATACATAAAGCTACACAATATATATTAGCACTTTCACTAGCACTGAGCCCATTGTCACTTTCATATCCTCTACTAGTGCATTACAGCTGCACTATATACATAAAGCTACACTATATATATTAGCACTTTCACTAGCACTGAGCACATTGTCACTGTCATATCCTCTACTAGTGCATTACAGCTACACTATATACATAAAGCTACACAATATATATTAGCACTTTCACTAGCACTGAGCACATTGTCACTGTCATATCCTCTACTAGTACATTACATCTTCACTATATACATAAAGCTACACAATATATATTAGCACTTTCACTAGCACTGAGCCCATTGTCACTGTCATATCCTCTACTAGTGCATTACAGCTACACTATATACATAAAGCTACACAATATATATTAGCACTTTCAGTAGCACTGAGCACATTGTCACTGTCATATCCTCTACTAGTGCATTACAGCTACACTATATACATAAAGCTACACAATATATATTAGCACTTTCACTAGCACTGAGCCCATTGTCACTGTCATATCCTCTACTAGTGCATTACAGCTACACTATATCCATAAAGCTACACAATATATATTAGCACTTTCACTAGCACTGAGCACATTGTCACTGTCATATCCTCTACTAGTGCATTACAGCTACACTATATACATAAAGCTACACAATATATATTAGCACTTTCACTAGCACTGAGCACATTGTCACTGTCATATCCTCTACTAGTACATTACAGCTACACTATATACATAAAGCTACACAATATATATTAGCACTTTCACTAGCACTGAGCACATTGTCACTGTCATATCCTCTACTAGTACATTACAGCTACACTATATACATAAAGCTACACTATATACATAAAGCTACACAATATATATTAGCACTTTCACTAACACTGAGCACATTGTCACTGTCATATCCTCTACTAGTGCATTACAGCTACACTATATACATAAAGCTACACAATATATATTAGCACTTTCACTAGCACTGAGCCCATTGTCACTGTCATATCCTCTACTAGTGCATTACAGCTACACTATATACATAAAGCTACACAATATATATTAGCACTTTCACTAGCACTGAGCACATTGTCACTGTCATATCCTCTACTAATGCATTACAGCTACACTATATACATAAAGCTACACAATATATATTAGCACTTTCACTAGCACTGAGCACATTGTCACTGTCATATCCTCTACTAGTGCATTACAGCTACACTATATACATAAAGCTACACAATATATATTAGCACTTTCACTAGCACTGAGCCCATTGTCACTGTCATATCCTCTACTAGTGCATTACAGCTGCACTATATACATAAAGCTACACAATATATATTAGCACTTTCACTAGCACTGAGCACATTGTCACTGTCATATCCTCTACTAGTGCATTACAGCTGCACTATATACATAAAGCTACACAATATATAGCAGCACTTTCACTAGCACTGAGCCCATTGTCACTGTCATATCCTCTACTAGTGCATTACAGCTACACTATATACATAAAGCTACACAATATATATTAGCACTTTCACTAGCACTGAGCACATTGTCACTGTCATATCCTCTACTGGTGCATTACAGCTACACTATATACATAAAGCTACACAATATATATTAGCACTTTCACTAGCACTGAGCACATTGTCACTGTCATATCCTCTACTAGTGCATTACAGCTACACTATATACATAAAGCTACACAATATATATTAGCACTTTCACTAGCACTGAGCACATTGTCACTGTCATATCCTCTACTGGTGCATTACAGCTACACTATATACATAAAGCTACACAATATATATTAGCACTTTCACTAGCACTGAGCACATTGTCACTGTCATATCCTCTACTAGTGCATTACAGCTACACTATATACATAAAGCTACACAATATATATTAGCACTTTCACTGGCACTGAGCACAGTGTCACTGTCACATCCTCTACTAGTGCATTACAGCTACACTATATACATAAAGCTACACAATATATATATATTAGCACTTTCACTAGCACTGAGCACATTGTCACTGTCATATCCTCTACTAGTGCATTACAGCTACACTATATACATAAAGCTACACAATATATATTAGCACTTTCACTAGCACTGAGCACATTGTCACTGCCATATCCTCTACACTATATACATAAAGCTACACAATATATATTAGCACTTTCACTAGCACTGAGCACATTGTCACTGTCATATGCTCTACTAGTGCATTACAGCTACACTATATACATAAAGCTACACAATATATATTAGCACTTTCACTAGCACTGAGCACATTGTCACTGTCATATCCTCTACTGGTGCATTACAGCTACACTATATACATAAAGCTACACAATATATATTAGCACTTTCACTAGCACTGAGCACTGTCACTGTCATATCCTCTACTAGTGCATTACAGCTACACTATATACATAAAGCTACACAATGTATATTAGCACTTTCACTAGCACTGAGCACATTGTCACTGTCATATCCTCTACTAGTGCATTACAGCTACACTATATACATAAAGCTACACAATATATATTAGCACTTTCACTAGCACTGAGAAGAGCTGCACTTTGTATTAACCCCTTCAACAGCACAGAGAGCTGCACAGTGTGTATTAACCCTTCACTGGCATAGAGAGCAGCAAATGTTGTATTAACCCTTCACTAAGACAAAGAGCTGTACAGTGTGTATTAACCCTTCACTGGCACAGAGAGTAGCACAGTGTGTATTAACCCTTCACTGGCACAGAGAGCAGCACAGTGTATATTAACCCTTCACTGGCACAGAGAGTAGCACAGTGTGTATTAACCCTTCACTGGCACAGAGAGTAGCACAGTGTGTATTAACCCTTCACTGGCACAGAGAGCAGCACAGTGTATATTAACCCTTCACTGGCACAGAGAGTAGCACAGTGTGTATTAACCCTTCACTGGCACAGAGAGTAGCACAGTGTGTATTAACCCTTCACTGGCACAGAGAGCTACACACTGTGTATTAACTCTTTACTAACACAAAGAGTTGAACAGCACTTAGTATCCCATTACCTGGCACAAGCAGGTGAGTAACAAGCATTAAAAGAACAACATTTAAAAAAAAATTACACACACAATACACACAGCCTGTCTCACTCACCCAACAACAGCGGCACAGGAAGTAAATGGGAGGGGAACAAAGAGCAGTTCAATACTAAATTACATCTCCCAGAATACATGCAGAGAAGTCACATGTTAACATGTCGATAGGAGCAAGCCGGAACTATTTAGAGTTGCCCTGCAGACACGCTGTGGCTAGATGACGTTCAGGACCCTTGTCCAATCACAGTGTCGGTTCCTCCCAATCGTTCACGGCAACAGTCTTGTAATAAAGCCGAAGTTATGGGCTGGATAGCAAACTAGCATAAATACGTATATAGTGTAACTATATGTATTATAGTGTATACACATGATCATTTATAGGTGATTCACGTTACATAATTATCACCCCCCCTTTTTTTCCATCTTCCTATAAATTATACTATTTCACTATATAATATATATTAATTATTAGTGGTATAAGGATAGTGATACATTATATTGCTTATTTCTATACATATTCACAGCTGAACACCTAGCTATAATTATGTTATCAGTAGGTGAAAGGACAAATAAGAGGCTTTTTTTGGTCTCACATACAGCATCATCTAAAATCATTCCCAGTGAAGCTCATTCAACAGATAATTTATCAATACACGCCTTATTTGCTAAACTAGAGGAGTCAATTAACACTGAATGCAGACATTGACTTGACTCAGAGATGTTACAGACATATTTGGACAAAAAACAGGTCCCACAGGGTCTTAGACTATTGAAAAGCTGTTCTTTTAAAGAAGATTCTACTGTTTTGTCTTAAAGTGAATGTATATCATATGCTTTCTAATGAACATTATTAATTCTCAATATACTTGCAATGTAAACCGCAATGTTTATTTTGGAAAATAAGCATCTTGTGATATTATAATTTATTTTATAGCTTATCTACGTCTTGAACGCCAACTCCTCCCATCCTTGACTTCCGGTATTGCTTATAGAGCAGTCCCTCCTGCTCTCTTACGTACACTTGAAGCGCGCTCCCGAGGAGACAACAATTTGAGCATGGGTTTTGAAACAGCTGTTAATATGCGCATGTGTGCCCTGATCCGTTTCTATTCGTATTCTGAAATCTATTTGTCATTGCGCCTGCGTCTTTACGCCCTATGTAAATAAAGAAACAAAGTTTCCATTCCCGTAGTTTCAGCTCTCAACTCGAGCTATCCCATATACGGCGCCGTCAGAGGCTAAAGTGCCGTAAGTCTGATAAACCAGCGATGTCCAGAAATCTGTGTAAGTACAAATTTCTGGAGTCGCCAGTGACTTACTACACTTTAGAAACTGCCGGGGCCTACAAAACCTGACTAAAGTTATTAAATCTCCCGTACTGTCTAACACGCCTCCCAAACATAGCCCGACACGTCTAACCCTCTATCCGCTATCCCCCCTCACTATCCTAACAATAAAAAATGTATTAACCCCTATACCGCCACTCCCGGACCCCGTCGCCACCTAATAAAGTTATTAACCCCTAAACCGCCGCTCCCGGACCCCGCCGCCAGCTATATTAAATCTATAACCCCCTAATGTGAGCCCCTACCCCGCCGCCATCTACCTTACCTACCCACTAAAGTGAGCCCCTACCCCGCCGCCATCTACCTTACCTACCCACTAAAGTGAGCCCCTTACACCGCCGCCATCTACCTTACCTACCCCGCCGCCATCTACCTTACCTACCCACTAAAGTGAGCCCCTACCCCGCCGCCATCTACCTTACCTACCCCGCCGCCATCTACCTTACCTACCCCGCCGCCATCTACCTTACCTACCCCGCCGCCATCTACCTTACCTACCCCGCCGCCATCTACCTTACCTACCCCGCCGACATCTACCTTACCTACCCCGCCGTCATCTACCTTACCTACCCCCTAAAGTGAGCCCCTACCCCGCCGCCATCTACCTTACCTACCCCGCCGCCATCTACCTTACCTACCCCGCCACCATCTACCTTACCTACCCAATAAAGTGAGCCCCTACCCCGCCGCCATCTACCTTACCTACCCACTAAAGTGAACCCCTACCCCGCCGCCATCTACCTTACCTACCCCGCCTCCATCTACCTTACCTACCCACTAAAGTGAGCCCCTACCCCACCGCCATCTACCTTACCTACCCCGCCGCCATCTACCTTACCTACCCCCTAAAGTGAGCTCCTACCCCGCCGCCATCTATTTTAAAAATATTAACCCC
Source organism: Bombina bombina (assembly GCF_027579735.1). Classification (NCBI taxonomy): domain Eukaryota; kingdom Metazoa; phylum Chordata; class Amphibia; order Anura; family Bombinatoridae; genus Bombina; species Bombina bombina. Next base: position 45,885,387 of record NC_069503.1, read on the forward strand.
TAATTTAATCCCCCTACACCGCCGCCACCTATATTAAACACATTAACCCCTAATCTAATCCCCCTACACCGCCGCCAGCTATATTAACTATATTAACCCTAATTATATTAGGGTTAATATAGTTAATATCGTTATTATATTATATATATATATTAAGTATAATAACCCTATCTAACTCTAACATCCCTAACTAAATTCTTATTAAAATAAATCTAATTAATATTAATATTATTAATTAAAATATTCCTATTTAAACCTAAATACTTACCTATAAAATAAACCCTAAGATAGCTACAATGTAATTATTAATTTTAGGGTTTATATTTATTTTACAGGTAACTTGGTATTTATTTTAACTAGGTACAATAGCTATTAAATAGTTAATAACTATTTAATAGCTACCTAGTTAAAATAATTACCAATTTACCTGTAAAATAAATCCTAACCTAAGTTACAAATACACCTACACTATCAATAAATTAAATAAACTACAAATATCTAAACTAAAATACAATTAAATAAACTAATCGAAATTACAAAAACAAACAAACACTAAATTACAAAAAATAAAAAAAAGATTACAAGATTTTTAAGCTAATTACCCCTAATAAAATAATAAAGCCCCCCAAAATAAAAAAATTTTCCTACCCTATTCTAAATTTAAAAAGTTAGCTCTTTTACCATACCAGCCCTTAAAAGGGCCTTTTGCGGGGCATGCCCCAAAGAAAACTGCTCTTTTGCCTGTAAAGAAAAACACAATACCACCCCCCAACATTACAACCCACCACCCACATACCCCTATTCTAAACCCACCCAAACCCAATCATCCTATCGGATTGAACTTGAATCTGATTGGCTGATTCAATCAGCCAATCAGATTTTTCTACCTTAATTCCGATTGGCTGATAGAATCCTATCAGCCAATCGAAATTCGACGGACGCCATCTTGGATGACGTCATTTAAAGGTACCTCATTCCTCGTTCAGTCTTCGTGGCGGATGGATGCTCCGCGGCGGAGGAGCGAAGAAAGAAGATTGAAGATGTCGCTTTGCTTGAAGACATCGCCGGATGGAAGAAGACTTCTCTGCCACTTGCTTGAAGACATCGCCTGGATGGAAGAAGACTTCTTTGCCACTTGATTGAAGACATCGCCGGATGGAAGAAGACTTCTCTGCCGCTTGATTGAAGACATCGCCCGGATCGGATGAAGAGTTCGGCCCGGCTGGGTAAAGACAAGGTAGGGAGATCTTCAGGGGGGTAGTGTTTAGGTTTTTTTAAGGGGGGTTTGGGTGGGTTTAGAATAGGGGTATGTGGGTGGTGGGTTGTAATGTTGGGGGGTGGTATTGTGTTTTTCTTTACAGGCAAAAGAGCAGTTTTTTGGGGGGCATGCCCCGCAAAAGGCCCTTTAAGGGCTGGTAAGGTAAAAGAGCTAACTTTTTTAATTTAGAATAGGGTAGGGAAATTTTTTTATTTTGGGGGGCTTTATTATTTTATTAGGGGGCTTAGAATAGGAGTAATTAGCTTAAAAATCTTGTAATCTTTTTTTATTTTTTGTAATTTAGTGTTTGTTTTTTTTGTAATTTAGTTTAGTTTATTTAATTGTATTTTAGTTTAGATATTTGTAGTTTATTTAATTTATTGATAGTGTAGGTGTATTTGTAACTTAGGTTAGGATTTATTTTACAGGTAAATTGGTAATTATTTTAACTAGGTAGCTATTCAATAGTTATTAACGATTTAATAGCTATTGTACCTATTTAAAATAAATACAAAGTTACCTGTAAAATAAATATAAACCCTAAAATAGCTACAATGTAATTATTAATTACATTGTAGCTATTTTAGGGTTTATTTTATAGGTAAGTATTTAGATTTAAATAGGAATATTTTAATTAATAATATTAATATTAATTAGATTTATTTTAATAATAATTTAGTTAGGGATGTTAGAGTTAGATAGGGTTATTATACTTAATATATATATATATATATATATAATATAATAACGATATTAACTATATTTACCCTAATATAATTAGGGTTAATATAGTTAATATATATAATATAATAACTATATTAACCCTAATATAATTAGGGTTAATATAGCTAATATATATAATATAATAACTATATTAACTATATTAACCCTAATATAATTAGGGTTAATATAGTTAATATAGTTGGAGGCGGTGTAGGGGGATTAAATTAGGGGTTAATATTTTTAAAATAGATGGTGGCTGGGTAGGAGCTCACTTTAGGGGGTAGGTAAGGTAGATGGCGGCGGGGTAGGTAAGGTAGATGGTGGCGGGGTAGGGGCTCACTTTAGTGGGTAGGTAAGGTAGATGGCGGCGGGGTAGGTAAGGTAGATGGCAGTGGGGTAGGTAAGGTAGATGGTGGCGGGGTAGAGGCTCACTTTAGTGGGTAGGTAAGGTAGATGGCGGTGAGGTAGGTAAGGTAGATGGCGGCGGGGTAGGTAAGGTAGATTGCGGCGGTGTAAGGGGCTCACTTTAGTGGGTAGGTAAGGTAGATGACGGCGGGGGAGGTAAGGTAGATGGCGGCGGGGTAGGTAAGGTAGATGGCAGTGGGGTAGGTAAGGTAGATGGCGGCGGGGTCGGTAAGGTAGATGGCGGCGGGGTAGGGGCTCACTTTAGGGGGTAGGTAAGGTAGATGGCGGCGGGGTAGGGGCTCACAATAGCGGGTAGTTTAATGTAGCTGGCGGCGGTGTAAGGGGCTCACATTAGGGGGTAGATAATGTAGATGGTGGCGGGGTAGGAGCTCACATTAGGGGGTATGTAATATAGCTGGCAACGGTGTAGGGGGATCACATTAGGGGGTTATACTTTTATTGTAGGTGGCGGCAGGGTCCGGGATCGGCGGTTTAGGGGTTAAACACTTTATTAGGGATTGCGGCGGGGGATCGCGGTTGACAGGTAGATAGACATTGCGCATGCGTTAGTTGTTAGGAACTGTTTGCGCATGTGCTACACGTGAACGAGCATGGATTGTCAATGACGATTTGTTAGGGAATGCATGCGCAGTTTGATCGCCTTACGTGTGCAAAAAGGGGCTGGACGCCACGGGGTATGAGCTATAATTCGTTAAAGGCAATGTCAATCAAATTAGATACGAGAGACAAGATGGCGGGCAGAGGAAGAAAGTAAGCGAAGTAGGGTTATAAATCCTTCGATTATGGTTTATTCTTAAATTATAAAAAAATGATGACTTAAACTAACGTTTATTTTCGGTAATTAACAAGATGAGGAAGAGGGGTGAACATGACTTGACATTCACTTTAATGGGAGGAAGCTCTGAGTGAGTGTTCTTACACTTTGATGAGGATTTTGATAGCACATAGAAAAACACTAGTAGAACATACCTCTAAAGAAATTGACACCATTCAAACCAGTTTAGATAAGTATAAAACTTTACAGTTATATAAAGACTTAAAAAATATGGTTTTACAGAAAACCGATACTTATCAAAAAGATCTTAGAAATGTCAAAAATCGTAAGATCATTAGGGATGAGGAAGACTATCTAAAAGGGGAAGTTTTTACTTATAATAAAAAGAAAACAATTCAGTCATCCCCTCTAGGACCCCAAGTGGAATATTCTGATGATCAAGGACAATCTAATAATCCCTCTGAGGAGTGGATAACAGTTAGCCACCATAAAAATAAAAATAAGAATAGAAATTATCATAACAATTTTGATCACTATAGAGAGACCAATTATAACCATCATAATAATGATGGTAGCTACCAACATATATGAGGGAGGACCAATAGTGAAAATGTTGTCAATGATAAGTACATACAGTCTGGTGGGTATTCTCCAAGATTACAAGCCACGTAGTAATTACCATCACCAGAAAAACTCTGGTTATAGACATTCTGTACATTTTTCTGATAGAGACTATGATCAAGTTACCTATAAAGCGGTGGGAGGTTACCCTGTTCAAAAGGGCCCCCCAAACTCCAATGGTGGTTATCGTGGTACCTATCAAACAAAATGCCAGAAGTCACGATTATAATCATGGGGTACCTAATAGATCTAATGATGATTTTTCTAATCAACATCATTTATCTGCTAGAAACCAGGAATCAAATCATGGGGCTCATCCTAGTCGCAATGATTTCAATAATCAACGTCACAATCAGGTTATCCCTTGCAATCCCCAAGAAGGATCTCCTAATGTGAATTGTAATCCCAACCAATCTTTTTTAGAACAGGGCTCATGCCCATCCTCTTGGAAACAGAAAAGCATAACCAGTTATCTAGAGCCTGTGGTTTCCCTTACTACTCCCCAAAAAGGAAAAAGACCTCACAGCCACGGGGATGTAGAGGATGAGGCACAGCCATCAAAAAGGCAAAACTACAGACAATAGGCAAAGGGATATATAACCTTTCATCACATATTTTAACTGATGATGAGGTGAGAATTTTGGGAAGAGGACTGTCTTTTAGCCCCACAAACAAACACAATCACCTAGATTTAGAGTTCTGCGTTAGCCTTAAAAAGCAGCGTTAAGGGGTCCTAATGCTGCTTTTTAATGCCCGCTGGTATTACGAGTATGGCAGGTACATGTGTACCGCTCACTTTTCTTCTGTGACTTTTGGCTACCACAAATCTCCTTACGTCAATTGCGTATCCTATCTTTTTAATGGGATTTGCCTAACGCCGGTATTACGAGTCTTGGAAGAAGTGAGCGGTACAGCCTCTACTGCCAAGACTCCTACCGCCTAAAAAAGTCAGTAGTTAAGAGTTTTATGGGCTAACGCCGGAACATAAAGCACTTAACTACAGTGCTACAAAGTACACTAACACATCGCCGCCACTATAATAAATGTATTAACCCCTAAACCGCTGCAGTACCGCCTCGCAAACACTATAATAAATTTTATTAACCCCTAATCTGCCCTCCCTAACATCGCCGCCACCTACCTACAATTATTAACCCCTAATCTCCCGCCCCCAATGTCGTCGCTACTATAATAAAGTTATTAACCCCTAAACTTAAGTCTAACCCTAACACCCCCCTAACTTAAATATAATTTAAATAAAACAAACTAAAATTACTATAATTAAATAAATTATTCCTATTTAAAAATAAATACTTACCTATAAAATAAACCCTAATATAGCTACAATATAACTAATAGTTACATTGTATCTATTTTATGATTTATATTTATTTTACAGGCAACTTTGTATTTATTTTAACTAGGTACAATAGCTATTAAATAGTTAATAACTATTTAATAGCTACCTAGTTAAAATAAGTACAAAATTACCTGTAAAATAATTCCTAACCTAAGTTACAAATACACCTAACACTACACTATCAATAAATTAATTAAATAAATTACCTACAATTATCTAAACTAAAATACAATTAACTAAACTATAGTACAAAAAACCCCCACTAAATTACAAAAAATAAAAAAATATTACAAGAATTTTATTTTAATTACCAAAAATAATAAAATTCCCTACCCTATACTAAATTACAAAAGTAATCAGCTCTTTTACCAGCCCTTACTAGGGCTTTTTGCGGGGCATTGCCCCAAAGTAATCAGCTCTTTTACCTGTAAAAAAAATTACAAGACCCCCCCAACATTATACAACCCACCACCCACACACCCCTACTCTAAAACCCACCCAATCCCCCCTTAAAAAACCTAACACTACCCCATTGAAGATCACCCTACCTTGAGCCGTGTTCACCCAGCCGGGCACCACTGGTCATCCGATCCATCCAGAAGTCATCATCCGATGGGGCAGAAGAGGACATCCGGACCGGGAGAAGGCTTCATCCATGCAGCATCTTCTATCTTCATCCATCCTGCGCAGAGCGGGTCCATCTTCAAGACATCCGAAGCGGAGCATCCTCTTCTTTCCACGGGCGATGACTGAATGAAGCTTCCTTTAAATGACGTCATCCAAGATGGCGTCACTCAAATTCCAATTGGCTGATAGGATTCTATCAGCCAATCGGAATTAAGGTAGGAAAAATCCAATTGGTTGATGCTATCAGCCAATCGGATTGAAGTTCAATCCAATTGGCTGATTGGATCAACCAATAGAATTGACCTCACATTCTATTTGCTGATCCAATCAGCCAATCGGATTTTTCCTATCTTAATTCCGATTGGCTGATAGAATCCTATCAGCCAATCGAAATTCAAGTGACGCCATCTTGAATGACATCATTTAAAGGAACCTTTATTCAGTCGTCGGCCGTGGAAAGAAGAGGATGCTCCGCGTCGGATGTCTTGAAGATGGACCCGCTCCTCACCGCGCCGGATGAAGATAGAAGATGCCGCTTGGATGAAGCCTTCTCCTGGTCTGGATGTCCTCTTCTGCGCCATCAGATGAAGACTTCTGGATGGATCGGATGACCAGTGGTGCCCGGCAGGGTGAACACGGCTCAAGGTAGGGTGATCTTCAATGGGGTAGTGTTAAGTTTTTTTAAGGGGAGATCTGGTGGGTTTTAGAGTAGGGGTGTGTGGGAGGTGGGTTGTAAATGTTGGGGGGGGACCTGTATTTTTTTTACAGGTAAAAGAGCTGATTACTTTGGGGCAATGCCCCGCAAAAAGCCCTTTTAAGGGCTGGTAAAAGAGCTGATTACTTTTGTAATTTAGTATAGGGTAGGGAATTTTATTATTTTGGGGGGCTTTTTTATTTTATTAGGGGGCTTAGATTAGGTATAATTAAAATAAAATTCTTGTAATATTTTTTTTATTTTTTGTAATTTAGTGTTTGTTTGTTTTTTGTACTATAGTTTAGTTTAGTTAATTGTATTCTAGTTTAGATAATTGTAGGTAATTTATTTAATTAATGTATTGATAGTGTAGTGTTAGGTTTATTTGTAACTTAGATTAGGATTTATTTTACAGGTAATTTTGTACTTATTTTAACTAGGTAGCTATTAAATAGTTATTAACTATTTAATAGCTATTGTACCTAGTTAAAATAAATACAAAGTTGCCTGTAAAATAAATATAAATCCTAAAATAGATACAATGTAACTATTAGTTATATTGTAGCTATATTAGGGTTTATTTTATAGGTAAGTATTTATTTTTAAATAGGAATAATTTATTTAATTATAGTAATTTTAGTTCGTCTTATTTAAATTATATTTAAGTTAGAGGGGTGTTAGGGTTAGGGTTAGATTTAGGTTTAGGGGTTAATAACTTTATTATAGTAGCGGCAACGTTGGGGGCGGCAGATTAGGGGTTAATAATTGTAGGTAGGGGGCGGCGAAGTTAGGGAGGGCAGATTAGGGGTAAATAAAATTTGCTGAACGCTGCTTTTTTGCAGGTGTTAGGTTTTTTTCAGCCAGCTCAGCCCCATTGTTTCCTATGGGGAAATTGTGCACAAGCACGTTTTTCCAGCTTACCGCTACCGTAAGCAACACTGGTATTGAGGGTTGAAGTTGAGCTAAATTTGGCTCAACGCTCACTTTTCTGAGGCTAACGCAGCCATTCAGAAAACTCGTAATACCAGCATTGGCTTAAGGGTGCGCTGGAAAAAAAAGGAGCATTAGCCCTGCAGGTTTTTACTGACAAAACTAAATCTAGCCAAATGTGTTTTCCCTTTTTGTAGATTTAAACCGTTTTACTCAAAAATTATCTATGCAGAAATATTTTGCCGAGAAAAAAACTTAAAAATGATACATATGCCCCTATATTAACTGACCACATGGATACAAGGTTGGTAGATACACATATTCCAGTATATGAACCAGATTCGCTGGTTGAACAGTTGGGCGAGGGTTACATATGAACTGATTTCAAAAATAAATCTAATTTCACACCACAATTTCAGAATAATGCTCATAGTGAGATTTTTAGACAGCTGGTTAGTGACGATATAGAATTAATTCCAAAAAATAATAATAGATTTAAGGATAATCTGTATGCCGATGAACGAAGAGCTTTAACTAGTTTGAGAAATGATATGTGAAATGTCTCTGGTCATCAGGCAGGCAGATAAAGGAGGTGGAATTGTCCTCCAAAATTTGGAAGATTATCTTTTGGAGGCCAGGAAAATACTATTTGATACTTCCTACTATATACAACTAAATTATGATCCAACTACACAATATAAAGATCTATTAAAAGACCTTGTAGAAAATACATTTACGGAAGGCATAATACTTAAGAAGGAAAAAGAATTTTTGGTCCCCAAGGAACCTAACTATACCTTCTTTTACCATCTGCCCAAACTATATAAGAACCCCAAGTGCCCCCCACGGAGGTCTATAATTGCGGGGATTGGAAGTCTCACCGATAGTGATGTCGCTGACATAAAAATTTGGGTTCACGAACGGCGAACGTGAACTTCCACAAATGTTCGCAAACCGGGCGAACCGCCATAGACTTCAATAGGCAGGCGAATTTTAAAACCCACAGGGACTCTTTCTGGCCACAATAGTGATGGAAAAGTTGTTTCAAGGGGACTAAACACCTGGACTGTGGCATGCCGGAGGGGGATCCGTGGCAAAACTTCCATGGAAAATTACATAGTTGAAGCAGAGTCTGGTTTTAATCCATAAAGGGCATAAATCACCTAACATTCCTAAATTGTTTGGAATAACGTGCTTTAAAACATCAAGTATGATGTTGTATCGATCAGGTAGTGTAAGGGTTACGCCCGCTTCACAGTGACAGACCAAACTCCCCATTTAACGCACCGCAAACAACCGCAAACAGTCCATTTGCACAACCGCAAACTCCCCATTTGCACAAGGTTGGATACTAAGCTAGCCATGTCCCGTTCCTTGTCCTCACTGATGTAATTGATGGTCTCTTCCTCCACCCAGCCACGTACAACACCAAGGGTCCCCGAAAGGTGACAACAAGCCCCCTGGGACGCCTGCTGTGTTTGGTCTTCCACCTCCTCAAAAACACCTTCCTCCTCTGACTCCTCTTCTTCAGACTCCTCTCTCTGCATTGCCTCTCTCTGCGTTATTATAAGGTGCGTTAAGTAGTACTATTCCTATCAGTTTAATCCCTGTTACGTCCCCTATCAGGGGACGTGTATATGGCATCGATTTTAGGAACCGGGAGATGGAAAAAGATGCTTGGTCGGTCCTCCTTCTTCAAATTTGGGGCACTGCGCGTGCAATCTAATGTGCCACCAGATAGGAGTGGTGTGTTAAGTAGTACTATTCTTATCAGTTTAATCGCTGTTACGTCCCCTATCAGGGGACGTGTATATGGCATAGATTTTAGGAACCAGGAGATGGAAAAAGATGCTTGATCGGTCCTCCTTCTTCAAATTTGGGGCACTGCGCGTGCAATCTAATGTGCCACCAGATAGGAGTGGTGTGTTAAGTAGTTCCATTCTTATCAGTTTAATCCCTGTTACGTCCCCTATCAGGGGACTTGTGACATTGATTTTAGGAACTGGGAGATGGAAAAAGATGCTTGCGTGCAAGCTACTGTGACAACAGATATGAGTGGCACTGTGCCCTGGCAGAAGTTGGCAGAGTAGACGCTGTAGGCCTGACACACACGCTTGCAGACAACTAACTACTATTCAATATATTACAGTCAAAATTGTATTTTTTTTTTTTAAATGTACACTACTGTTACACCAGATATGAGTTGCACTGGTGTGACACTGTGCCCTGGCAGGCACTGAAATGCACACGTGTGAAGGAAACTGACTGCTATTATTTCACAGTCAAAAAAGTGTTGTTGTTTTTAAATGTACACTACTGTTACACCAGATATGAGTGGTGGCACTGGAGCGACACTGTGCCCTGGCAGGCACTGAAACGCACACGTGTGAAGGAAACTGACTGCTATTATTTCACAGTCAAAAAAGTTTTTGTTTTTTTTAAATTTACACTACTGTTACAACAGATATGAGTGGTGGCACTGGGGTGACACTGTGCCCAGGCAGGTACTGAAACGCACACGTGTGAAGGAAACTGACTGCTATTATTTCACAGTCAAAAAAGGGTTTTTTTTTTTTAAATGTACACTACTGTTACACCAGATATGAGTTGCACTGGGGTGACACTGTGCCCTGGCAGGCACTGAAACGCACACGTGTGAAGGAAACTGACTGCTATTATTTCACAGTCAAAAAAGTGTTGTTTTTTTTTAAATGTACACTACTGTTACACCAGATATGAGTTGCACTGGGGTGACACTGTGCCCTGGCAGGCACTGAAACGCACATGTGTGAAGGAAACTGACTGCTATTATTTCACAGTCAAAAAAGTGTTGTTTTTTTAAAATGTACACTACTGTTACAACAGATATGAGTGGTGGTACTGGGCAAGTGGGCACAGTATACGCTGTGAGCCTGACACACACGCTGGAAGGCATGCAACTGTAATTAGATTACACAGGGGGAAAAAAAGCAGACTGATGTTCTAGCCCTAAAAAGGGCTTTTTGGGGTGCTGTCCTTACAGCAGAGATCAGATCAGTGCTTCAGGAATGTAGTGGACACTGAATACACTAGCCTAGCTATCAATTTCCCTATTAAATCAGCAGCAGCTACACTGTCCCTCCTCTCACTAAGAATGCAGCTTCCAAATGAATCTAAAATGGATGCTGTCCAGGAGGTGGGAGGGTCTGGGAGGGAGTGTCTGTTGCTGATTGGCTGTAATGTGTCTTCTGACTGTGAGGTACAGGGTCAAAGTTTACTCAATGATGACGAAAAGGGGGCGGATCGAACATCGCATATGTTCGCCCACCACTGCGAACGCGAACATGCTATGTTTGCCGGGAACTATTCGCCAGCGAAATATTCGCGACATCACTACTCACCGACAATGTGTCCTCTTATGTGGACTTTTTCTTATAAAACTATATACTTGGCCTCGAATCGTATATCCGTGATTCCACGGATTTGATCAAGAAATCCCGGTCACTCAGGATCTATTATGGATAACTTGTGACGTACAGTCACTTTATTCCAATATATCTCATAATTTAGGTATTTCAGTGGTATCTGAGTATTTACAGGAAGATCTCTATCTACCTTCTAACCAATGCGAGTTTATTTTACAACTTATATCTTTTATCCTGAGGCATAATTATTTTTTATTTCAGGATAGATTTTTTCTTCAAATCAAGAGTACCGCCATGGGTACCAGGTTCGCCCCCAGTTATGCTAACTTGTTCATGGGATCATTTGAACATCAATATGTCTATGACAAGGCATACGGGGTGAACCTGGTATTCTATGGGCGGTACATTGATGGTATGATTTTTGTATGGAAGGGAGACATTGCCTCTGCAAACTCCTTGGTTGAACATCTTAACCTTAATGATAGGGGACTTTCTTTCACGCGTTGCATACATCATGAGACTATAGTGTTTTTGGATTTTAAATTGAAGTTTGAGGATAGTGGGGTCACTAGTACCAACTATTTTAAAACAGTAGATTGCAACAGTTACCTTGATTTTAATAGCCATCATTATTTTCCATGGAAACTAAATGTGCCCTATGGCCAATTTAAACGGATTTGTCATAACTGCAGTAATATAGCTGATTATGAAATTCAAAGTCTTGTACTTAAAGAACGGTTCAATGAAAAACACTATCCTCACCACATCATAGAAAACGGTTATTTGAGAGCTAAATTCGACAAAAGGGAAGATTACTTTAAACCTAATAGAACCATTATGACAGAGCCTAATTTGACAAAAAAATGGCTTTATTTATCACAGAATATAATTGTCACTATAAAGAAATCAAACAAATTATTACAAAATATTGGAGTATTCTTAAAAAAAGACCCAATTTTGGGTAAGACGTTGGGTGATAAACCCAGGATATTCTATAAAAAAGCCCCCAATTTAAAAACAATATTGGCCCCTAGTAAAATTGTAAAACATAGTATCTCTTTTAACTGCAAGCAGTTAAAAAATCTACCTGTAGGGTCCTATAGGTGTGGAGTTAACAGATGTAAACTATGTGCCAGGATCACACACAAACAAAAGATTTTTATATCAAATGTGACTAGAAAGCCATTCTCTATAATTGGACACATATCATGTGTTTCCCGTTATGTAGTTTATTTATTATCCTGAGTGTGTGGGGTTCAGTACGTAGGTAGGACCTGTAGAAGACTGAGCATCAGATGGTCCGAACATATATGGAATATGAAAAATCATAGCGTTTTGAGACATTGTAATTATTCACATGGTGGCAATAGTAATTGCTTTACCATTTGTCCAATACAGTCCATCCCTACATCCCATTTGTATAATAGGCTCCCTAGACTTAGGCAGAGGGAGACCTACTGGATACACACTCTTAAGAGTCTCCATCCTAGTGGTCTAAATTTGAATAAAGAACTGGCAGCTTTTGAATAAGATCTATTAAGTGTGATCCAGTGGGTCTCCCTATGCCTTAACATATATCTTTTCTATACAGGATTCTTTTAGAGTAAACTATAATACAATTAACCAATGTATT